>NC_053159.1:110610445-110662945 GCF_016835505.1 Polypterus senegalus | reverse complement strand
TTCCTTGGAAGGTGTGAAGGCACGCTGCTATACACAATTTATAATGAAAATTGGGTGAAGTGGATGGGGTTATGGGGCCCCTTGAGGGTGCGAACGAACATACTATTGTTATAAATAAGGATTGCTGATGTGGACCAAGCTGATGATGGCATGCAATAGTATGCATACCTTAACTAAGAGGAACAGGGAAATTCTGATATAGTACATAACACCAGCTCCTTCAAGCACTCATTTTTACACCAGCAGGTGGGTTAAAGTTAGTTCAGCCTGAATAGAGGTTCTCTGGTAATAATTACTTTATCCTACCTCCTGGTATAAAACTAATACTGTCTGAATAGGGCTTAAGTTGTACTAGGAATCCATGCAGCTGTCAGATGAGTAAAAGAAGAAAACATACAAAATAGATAAGTTGAAGTAACCTCTGTTTCAAGGTAAAATTGGAACAGTAAACTAAATCTTAGTTTAAGTTACACAAAATGTTTCTCTGTTTTAAGATAGATGAGCTTGCAAATTAGCCAGTGCTTTTAAGTTGAAGATTTTAAAATCTTCAAATAAGAATTAAATTTTAAAATTGAACTGTTTTGACTAATTTGCTTGAAAAATAACTGCAGAACATTTCAACAGAAGTGGGTCCACTGGGGGAGTTGTTTCATATAGACAAGACAGAAATGTCTATCACAATAGATGATAATCATGCGAGCACACCATAAAAGAGGGATAGATTTGAACAACTAAAGCCCACGGAGCTTGTGACATATAATTTTAATTAATTTGACTAATCTGTTAAATATTACTCTTAGTAGATTTTTTTTTTTTTTTAACTAAGTAATGATGCAAATATAAATCTTACAATACTAAATGTTACAAACCTAACAGAGGGTTTCTCTGATAAACACAATTTTAAAGACATGTTACAAAAACAACCGTAACAAGTGTATTTACATAAATTTCCTGATTTATCTTTCATTGGCTAACTAAAAAGATTATAATATGCAAGCTTTCGAGGCTACTCAGGCTTCTTCTTCAGGATTACATCTTGCCTTAAGAAGGGGCCCGAGTTACCTTGAAAGCTTGCATATTGTAATCTTTTTAGTTAGCCAATAAAAGGTGTCATTTTGCTTGGCTTTTCTCTACATTCATAATGGCTAACACGTTACAACACTCTAGTACGACTGATTTATCTTGGAATTCAGTAATTCATCAGTATGGGTATAATAATGTTTGAATTTCTATTTTTATCATTGTCTTTATGCAGTTTTTCAGTTACAAAATATCACAGAATTACATTAATAATTGCTAATGGTAAGATAAATCAAGCAGTCTGTGATGGTTTCATTCTTTATAAACCTTACATTGAAATAACCCTCCTCAACAGTCAAGGTGGCTCGGAGGTACATGAGGCCTCTACGACAGACGAATATAAATGACGCCGTTCTTTCTGTGTCGTCGCGCCCGAGTTGGTGGGCGTGGCTCTGCAAGTTGTCATCTTAACCAATGGTCTTGGAGTTGGTGGGTGTGGCTCCTCCCTGCGTGCGCCATAAGTGTCTTACTTGTCGGCGGCTTAGGGAATCCACGCCCCTTCCAGCGTACTTTCCATGGGTGTCTTGCCGTAGTGAATTATATTTTATATATGGCCAAGTACATGTTACTTGGTCTAGAGCAGGGGTTCTCAAACTCAGTCCTGGGGGACCCCTGTGGCTGCAGGTTTTTGTTCCAACCAACCAGCCTCTGTTTTTAATTGGACTCCTGGGCTAATTAAGTGAACTGTTTATTCCCAGATTCCCTGTTTTGGGAACAATATACAAATTTAAACACTACGTTTGGTAAAAAAAAAGTATTAAAATGTACAAAGCAGTTATATGTATTTTTTTTCTTTTTAACAGTATTTTCAATTTGATTGTCATTCTACTTTTCTATGTGTTCTAATTGTTTAATTAATCCGTTATTTACTACTTTGTGGGGCTGACACTAAAGTAGTTGCAGCCTTTCACGATTAAGTGTTGTTTGCTTGGGTTTCTGCTCTACTTGTTTTTAATTATCATTATTAAGATTCAATGAAGGGAGCAAACTGCACAGAGAAAGGGCGAAATATAATAAAAAGAGAGTTAAGCATTTAAATCCATAGAAAAAACAGAAATATTTCTAAGTTTCTTATAAATATAAAAATCATGCTGCTGTGCTTACCAGCTAATTAAATGAGATCAGTGCTATCAGGTGTTGTCGCTGATTAGGAATCTGGTTGGAACAAAAACCTGCAGCCACAGGGGTCCCCCAGGACCGAGTTTGAGAACCCCTGGTCTAGAGCAGGGGTGGGCAAAGTAATTCCTGGAGAGCCGCAGTGGCTGTGGGTTTTTGTTCCAGCCCAGTTGCTTAATTAGAAAACAATCCTTGCCAATAATTACATTTCATGGCTTGTTAGTGCTTTAACTCTGCTATGTCAAGTCATTCTCATATCCTAGATTTTTTTTTCCATTCTAAGGATATCATCCAAATAGTTTGAAGTGTAAAACTGATGGGTAATTCTCAATCCTTCACTTTTCTCTCTTCTCTTTCCTTCCAAGTATTTAACTGTTGGTTTCTTTTGTCATTTGCATCTTATTGCTAATAAGGAGCAATTAAAACCAGAGAATGCAGCTGTTTAAGACTTAAATAAGCAATAAGGGTTCAAAATCTTAATGAGGGAGACAACTAAAATGAAGCAGAACTGTTTCTAGAGCAATAAGTGCTTCTTATTAAGCAACTGGGTTGGAACAAAAACCTGCAGCCACTGCGGCCCTCCAGGAATGACTTTGCCTACCCCTGGTCTAGAGCAATCTTAACTGCAAAGGTAGAAATTCTTGATACAGAAAAACAGGAAAAACTAGTTTTCAATGAAGACAGACTATTTACTCAAAATATTGTGTATAAAAGTTTACTGTTTAAATGTGCTATTTAACTCAATAATGAGTTACATAAATACACATAAATATGTATACAGAACAACAAGCACTTAATCACTTAAGTATGTATACACAGAAACATGTAAACATCCAAGTTATTTATTTTCTCATCTTTGTTTTGAGCTTACAGTGATTAGCGAATCACATCTGTATTACTTCTTTGCGCAGATGGTGCTGATATGTCTAATAATTATTTACCAAACCATGTACACAAAACTATAGAACAACTGAAAATAATATTTTTAAAGTGCTTAATTTAGAAATTACATTACACAATGTATATGGGTCACAAGCAGAAAAAAATAGCTCAAATGAAAATAACTTACATTTCACAAGAATATCCCTTGCCAAAGCTTTTATAACAAATTCTCCCCCTTTCAGCTGCAAAAAAATCCAGGATAATAGACTACCCTGAAGGGACCAGAACAAGGAAAACAGGACTTTGCCACTGTCATTACAGGTGCGGACCATCATCATTTCACACTGAAACAACATAATAAAAGTAATTAACTAAACAAATTTTAAAGTAGTATAAATGTGAGTTGAATACATCAAAAAGCATAACATATTAAAGAATATAACTATTTTTTAACGAACACCTTCAATATTCATTACAGCAACATTTTGAAAAGGAGTACAAGAAACAAACAGTGAAGAAATTAATTTAATCATTTATAACATAAAACCACATTTCTAGCTTTCATGAACACTGTACACTGGAAATATAAATTTAAAAACACAGGTAGAAAACAATTTCAGTAACAAATCAGGACTACACTGCACATGGCCAGGAGTGTAGATCACTAAAAAAAGTATTGTTACATAAACAAAACTTAAATAAAAATTAATGTATCTGACATATAAACTATTGACATAAAAGAAAAAAATATATAATCTGAACAAAATTATAATTTGGTTACTTTTGGGGGAAAAAAAACAAATTAGTAAATATCCTAAAATATATATGCTGTTCCTTGGAAAGCCCAAGCAGAATATGCATAGTAGTACAATTAATTTTATTTACGAAAAGACATACTAATGACAAATATACACATACTAGCCGAAGCCCGCCGTACCATATGTGTAAGAATAGGAACAGAAAACGGTGAGAAAGGAATTCAGTATAATAAAGGCTTAGGAAACCACCGTCGCAGTATAACGAAAATAGCAAGGAGCAAAACCAATGCCAACGGTCGAGAGAGTACCTTCCTGTAGCAGGCTACAGAAAACATAGACATATATAGATAGACGCCGCAATCACTGTGTTGCCCAGTCGACACGATAAGTCAGCGCGTCCACTCTAATGCGAGTGGTAAAAGTGCCATTTAAACTAATACAGGTAGATGTGGAAACCGGGTTTTCTAATGAATAAACAATAAAGTTTTAAACAGTATCGTTTACATACAACAGATTTTGGCGAATGGTTGACATGCAATTATTTATATCCATTTATACACTAAATGCATGCATATCCCATGGTCTTAGAGTTGGCGGGCGTGGCTCTCTGTCTTGCTTGCCCTTAGTTAGAGTTGGCGGGCGGGACTCTGTGAGTTGGCGATCGTGGCTCTGTCTTGTGTGCGGTGTAAAGTCAACGTGGCTCAGAGGTGCATGTGGACTTTTGCACAGACGAAAGCGACTGAGGCTGTGTTTGGTGAGTTGTTGTGTGTCTTGAGAGCGACGTTGGACTTGGGAGGACGGTTACTGTTGGCGTGCGTGGCTCTGTCGTGCATATCTCATGACGCAGTAGGAGGGTTAGAGTTGGCGGGCGGGGCTCTGTCTTGCTTGTGCTCAGTGTCTTGCGTGCCCTTAGTGAATTATCTATGCTAATAAAGGGCAAAGCCCTCACTGACTCACTCATCACTAATTCTCCAACTTACCGTGTACGTAGAAGGCTGACATTTGGCAGGCTCATTCCTTACAGCTTACTAACAAAACTTGGGTAGGTTTCATTTCGAAATTCTACATGTAATGGTCATAACTGGAACCTATTTTTCTCCATATACTGTAATGGACTTTAGCTCGATGGCCATGGGGGATGGAGCTGCGTGTCACATCATCACGCCTCCCACGTAATCACGTGGACTGACTGTGAACGCAGTATGTAGAAAAGAAGAGCGAGCTCCCAAACAGCGCTGAAGAAAAACGCGTACAATCTTATTCATAAGTGCAGCTACTGCAGAAACAAAGCACAGTGTAAATCGTAAGTTTAAATTAGGTTTATGGACACACTCCTGCTGCCGTTTGCCATGCCTTTGTCGAATACTTTATTTGCGAGATGCAAGTTTAATGAGAAGACACGAGGTATAAACGAGACTTTGGATCACTTTGTAACGGAGTTAAAATTGCTGTAGCGAGAAACTTTTAATTGTCCGGGTCTTAGCTAACATTGAATAAAGCAGTGGACATTGCAACATCACACAAGAGAGCAGCTCGCGTGAACTGACTGAACGCAGTACTAGTGATCACTTCCATGCATCAAACCTGTTCAAAAAACACATTACACAATTGACAAGGTAGGAAAAGAATATGCTCCAAGCTGAGCTCCACAGCTAACGCGGTCTTGCGGAAGCAACTTCGTCACGCTGCCACCAAATACTCACAGAAAAATTCACAAGTTAATACGCACGCTGTCTCTAGAGTTTCTCCACACTCAATCTATTCCTCGCATCCCCGTTATACCCTCTGATCTCCCATTTCAATTCAGATGCCTCCACTTTCCAGTAAGGCTCTGCTGTGCGATGTCAAGTAATAAGTCTCAGGGACAGACCCTACAAAAGGTTGCCACTGATTTCAGGCAAGATTGCTTTTCTCCTGGACAACTATACGTTGCATTCTCAGTGAGCTCGCGCAGCTTCGTCATATTACAACCAGAGTGCTGAACTGACAAAGTGCTATATAAAGAGAACTATAACAATCGTAATAAACGAACAATAAAACATCAGAGAACCTGTGGATTAAATAAAAAGGCAGCTTCCTTGGCGACGCAAGGAAAAACGATGGCCTTATATGTTGTTCGTTTATAAAACAGCGTAGAAGCTGTGTAAAAGCTGCTTCACAAAAAAAACAGTGGAGTGCCTTATATGAGCAGGCAGTCAGCTAAAGAAGGGAATCAATAAATATCTATAATCGTAATAAACAAACAAAAAATAGCATACAAGCCGCGGATTTAATAAAGGAAATGGGTACCTGAACAGTAAAGTAAGTCTCAAATAGCTACACAATAACTATAACAATCGTAATAAATGAACAATAAATCAGTATAGAACCGCGAAGCAAGGAGAAACGACAGCCTTATATGGAGTTCGTTTATAAATCAGCGGGAAAGCTGTGTGAAGGCAGCTACACAAAAAAACAGCAGCGCGCCACACTCTGAATATATTCCTTGCATCACCGTTATACCTTCTGATCTCCCATTTCAATTCAAATGCCTCAAATTTCTAGTAAGGCTCTGCTTCGCGATGAGAATTAATAAGTCTCAGGGACAGACTCTACAAAAGGTTGCCACTGATTTGAGGCAACATTGCTTTTCTCCTGGACAACTATACACTGCATTCTCAAAAGTAAGCTCAGTGCACAACTTGGTCATATTACAACCGGAGTGCTGAACTGACAACGTGGTATACAAAGAGATCCTTAACAGATAGTTATTGGTATATTTTCCTTCAGTTTTAAAAGGTTTTCTTTTCTTCTTAATAAAAGTTTAAAAGCAGTACTTCCTCGATGCGAAGCGCGGGGATTTTGCTATATACAGTATATATATATATATATATATATATATATATAGTATATATATATATATATATATATACAGTATATATATATATATATATATATATACAGTATATATATATATATATATATACAGTATATATATATATATATATATATATATATACACACACAGTATATATATATATATATATATATATATATATATATATATATATAAACTGCTCAAAAATTAAAGGAA
Source organism: Polypterus senegalus (assembly GCF_016835505.1). Taxonomy (NCBI): domain Eukaryota; kingdom Metazoa; phylum Chordata; class Cladistia; order Polypteriformes; family Polypteridae; genus Polypterus; species Polypterus senegalus. The sequence continues at coordinate 110,656,036 of NC_053159.1, read as the reverse complement.
CACTTTGAAAACACATCAGATCTCAATGGGAAAAAGAAATCCTCCTGGATATCTATACTGATATAGACTGGGTAATGTGTTAGGAACGAAGGGATGCCTCATCGTTTGATGGGAAAGGAAAATGATCAACCTACAGAGCCCTGAATTAAAGGACGCCCCAAAAATCAGAGTGAAAAAATTATGTGGCAGGCTAGTCCATTTTGCCAAAATTTAATTGCAGCAACTCAAAATTGTACGCGGCACTTTGTATGGCCCCTGTGTTCTTGTATACATGCCTGACAACATCTGTGCATGCTTCTAATGAGATGACAGATGGTGTTGTGGGGGATCTCCTCCCAGATCTGGACCAGGGCATCACTGAGCTCCTGGACATTCTGAGGTGCAACCTGGTGGCATTGGATGGACCAAAACATAATGTCCCGGAGGTGTTCTATTGGATTTAGGTCAGGAAAGTGTGGTGGCCAGTCAATGGTATCAATTCCTTCATCCTCCAGGAACTGCCTGCATACTCTCACCACATGAGGCCAGGAATTGTCGTGCACCAGGAGCCACTGTACCAGCATAGGGTCTGACAATGGGTCCAAGGATTTCATCCTGATACCTAATGGCAGCCAAGGTGCCTTTGTCAAGCCTGTAGCGGTCTGTGTGACCCTCCATGGATATGCCTCCCCAGACAATCATTAACCCACCACCAAACTGCTCATGCTGAATGATGTTACAGGCAGCATAATGTTCTCCATGGCTTCTTCAGACCCTTTCACTTCTGTCACGTGCTCAGGGTGAACCTGCTCTCATCTGTAAAAAGCACAGGGCACCAGTGGTGCATCTGCCAATTCTGGTATTCTATGGCGAATGCCAATCAAGCTGCATGCTGCTGGGCAGTGAGCTCAGGGTCCATTAGAGGACATGGGGCCCTTGGGTCACCCTCATGAAGTCTTTCTGGTTGTTTGGTCAGAGACATTCACACCAGTGGCCTGCTGGAGGTCATTTTGTAGGGCTCTGGCAGTGCTCATCCTGTTCCTCCTTGCCCAAAGGAGCAGATACTGGTCCTGCTGATGGGTTATGGACCTTCTATGGCCCTCTCCAGCTCTCCTAGAGTAACTGCTTGTCTCCTAGAATCTCCTCCATGCCCTTGAGACTGTGCAGGGAGACACAGCAAACCTTCTGGCAATGACACGCATTGATGTGCCATCCTGGAGAAGTTGGACTACCTGTGCAACCTCTGTAGGGTCCAGGTATCGCCTCATGCTACCAGTAGTGACACTGACTGTAGCCAAATGCAAAACTAGTGAAGAAACAGTCAGAAAAGATGAGGAGGGAAAAATGTCAGTGGCCTCCACCTGTTAAACCATTCCTGTTTTGGGGGTCATCTCATTGTTGCCCCTCTAGTGCATCTGTTGTTAATTTCATTAACACCACAGCAGCTGAAACTGATTAACAACCCCCTCTGCTACTTAACTGACCAGATTAATATCCCATAAGTTTCATTGACTTTATGCTATACTCTGATTAAAAAGTGTTCCTTTAATTCTTTTGAGCAGTATATAATCAGGAATGACTTTATAAATTCCGACGCTGACTTTATAGATTCAGGTTTTGACTTTATATATTCAAGTTTTGACTTTATATATTCCGACGCTGACTTTATATATTCCGACGCTGACTTTATATATTCCGACGCTGACTTTATATATTCAAGTTTTGACTTTATATATTCAGACAGTGACTTTATTTATTCAAGTTTTGACTTTATATATTCTGACGCCGACTTTATATATTCAGAAAATCAATGTATTTGCCTGTTTGGCATCCCATAGTATATATGTGTGTGTATATATGTACACATGTATATATGTGTGTGTGTATATATATATGCCAGCAACACTCATGACAATGACAAAACAATTACATTGTCAATCATGTTACGTTATTATTAAAATGTTTCCTTTTCTTTTTACTTCTCCGCTGCGGAGCGCGGGTATTTTCCTAGTGTGTATATATATATATATATAGATACACACAAATCAAAACGGTATACTGTATATAAAAATTACATTTCAAATTCTAATTATTATGTACATTCCAAGGAAATGCATGGTAAGCAAGAAATTTTAATCATTCTTAAAAACTCAATTAACAATGTAGTTTGTAGTTATCAATTATTGCCATAATTTGAGACAGCAAAAATTTCAGTGGAGAGAAATGAAAATATTACTGTTTTACAAATAAATTTCTGCAGTAGGACATACAAAAAATGAAAGCGGCATTTAAATCCAAGCAGCAAAAAGCTTTTAATCTTGTTGGTATTAAGCAAACAGAACCAGCACAGCATCAGTATATAGCAACAAATTTTAAAAACTCAAATTCATGTGCGTGTGCTGAACTTCCTCAAATAAATTAAAGTATTAAATAAGAAAAATACCTATATAGTAAAACACCTGTCAGCACTGTAATTTTAAGATATGGAACTTAAGTCCAATCACCAGAGGTTACACTTTACTCTTAATGCTAGGTGCATACATTTCTATTGTCTCTTTAAATTAGGTAATTTCACCTACTCTCTTTGGAGCCAGACACAGACCCACTCTCTAGTGAGCAAATAAGCTTGGACCTGAAAGCAATTCTTTGTGGGGATCCTGGAGTTAAAAGACTCTGGAAATCCTCTGAGCACACAGGAGGGACTGGTTAGGGAATCACTAGCTCTAGGATACCTCAAATGATTTTAAGCTCTGTGACAGTGGGAGTCCAGTCTGGAAGACTGAAAAGGGAAGAAGCCTTACTTCAAAAAGGTAACTCCAGAACATAAAATAATGTGTCAGAAAAAGTCACACTTTTCTATATAAAGTTACAGAAGACATTGGAAAGAATCTAATTTTGAGTAGAGGAAAATAGTACCACATACATGGACAAAGGATCACATAGCAAAGGCAACACGTGCACTCCACAGCAAGAAAGGTGGTATTGTAACATTGTTTGTCTGTGCCAATAGCTATTGATAAGGTCATGACTGGGTCAGGTAAATTAGCTTTTACATGCTTTTAACCAATTTAAAGACTAAAAGTCTTGCGTTGTAACACAACAGTTTTGTTCTCTCTCATCCACAGTTGAGCATGACAGCAAGAGCAAGCTGACTTTGATGTCACACTAAAAAGCTTGTAAAATGATGATAGCCTAGGAAAATTATCAAAGAATATGTTTGTCTATCTCATCTGCTTTACACCTTATGTTGAGTATACTAGAAGTTGCCAGATGTAATTTATACAGTCCTTGTGTTATTAATAAATATTAATATTTAGCTTTTTCTTTTGAACAAGTGTTATTTAGTTAGTATTAAATACAGTAAGTCTAACTGCCAGGAACTTCATCTACAGAGAAAGGTAAGGAAAATGTGAAAGTGATAATCTCAATGAATTGTCCAACTAATTACTGGCATTGCCATAAGGAAAATTAGTTAATTGATTAACATTAATCAAATCAATTCCTCCTCTACAGCTCACATCCCGACTGGCCAAAACTCATTAGAGATAGAAAAAGGATATTTGGGCCATCACAGAATCCCTCTTTTAACTCCCCGATTAATTAATGTATTAATTTTACAATTAATGTAATTTTTATTTGATAACTAAAAAGTGCAAAAGTTTTGTTTGTGAAAGACAGTTTAATAATTTATAATGAAGAATTGTAGTTAATAGTCAACATGTACTTCAAGGTAAATTCAGGTAGCTAAAATATTTGAACACTTAAACAATACGAAAAAAATATGAAACACTCAAATTATAGTTACTGGTTGACAAACATAAAAGTTCATCTCACAAACATTTGTCTAGGGCTGATATTTACTAACCTTAAATGATACTGAATTTGAATTTATAATTCATTCATTGCTCTTAAAGCTAAAGAGCAATGCAATTTATAAACTCACCTTGCGCACAGCAACTAATAGTAATGTGTCCATAACTGTAAGAACAGGAGAGGTATCAAAGTCCGCTGTTGCATTTTTTGGAGGCAATAACAGCAAACCACTGGGATCTTGATTACTATTAAAAAAAAAAAAGAAAGATTAAAATAAAATCCCAGCATATACAGAAGATAGCATGATAAATGTTATTCAAAATTGCTATAGTAGAGTAACAAGTAGTTCTACTTGTTAACCACAAAGAGCTTTATAAATGCAACATAGTCTGACTGGTTTCAACCAATTTCCTAATGAAGGCAAAAACTGTAGCAAGAAAGGAAGTCAACTATTGAATTACAAGTTTATAAAACACAAATCTTTTCAAACAATGTACAACCAAAAAGCAAAACAAAAGTAACACCTTGTTTGGTGCCAGCTGTATTTCTTATGATAATGAAGACATTGACTGATCATTTGAAGTGAAGGAATTTGCAAAATAAAAAGCTGAGATGCATTTTACCTGATAAATGTATTGTGCTTTGGTAAAGCTGCGTGTGAATTAAGCAAATCTGTTATGTGTGCATAAGGTAAAGAAATTTAAGCAGTGGTAATGAAATCTATCACAAGATTGCATGAGGTATACCAGAATCAAGTGTATGTCTTTACAGAAGTTACCTGAATAAATTTCATTACTTATTTTCATTCAGGCTGTAACAATAATTAACAGTGGTTAATAAAGAGTAAAACCGTCATACCTGAAATAGTTGCAAAGAGACTCAAATGTCAGGATGACAGAAACTGGCTGTGTCTCTTCTGTGATATTTTTCTGGTGGAAAAGCATAGATTCAGTCAGAATACTGCATTCACCCATGATAGATAGATAGATTAGATAGATTGACAGATAGATTGATAAAAATGTAAAAAAAAATGTAAATATGGATATCCTGATTTTTAACTCAATTTTTTTTCCCTTGGAGTTTAATTTTATAAATTGACTCTGTTTTTGTCAAAAGTGTGTATATTATAGGGATATCTTCATGACTGCTAGAGTCAAGTGCTGTACTGAAATGCAAACAAGAAATGTCAATCAGGTGACATATTAAATATTCAAAAATATATAAAGATATAAAACATTGTTTCTACACTAATAGCATGACATAAAATTATCGAACCTGTAATCAAACCTATAATTTAATACAGGGGAGGAACTTGAGCATTACTGGACCCAAGTCAGGAATCATACTGCAGTACCTGCCCATCAGAAGGCCCATTCACACACGCATTGTGATAGTTTATCTTTAACTTAAGATGCATATAACTAAGAATATGGCATGAAAAGGGGTGTTCTCTCACAAAAAACATACTGACGATGCTTAGAATTTAAGCCCAGGATGCCACTGTGCTTGCTGTTTCCCTCAGTGTTATTATACAACAGGATGTACAGTCTGAAAATCAATTCCCAGTATGTTAAGGGTTTTTTTTTTTTTGCATTTCCAAACAATCTTCAACTACTTAATCATTAAAAGTAAATTTTATTTATAATTTTCAAAAAATAAAAATATTAACCATCATAGAAAACAGATGATCCGTCCTGGTTTGTCTGTCTGGGAAGAAGACTGCAGCGCCATTCAGAATTACATTTTTGGCCTCTTTTTTGACAGATTTAGGAACATATTTATCACCTTCAGACTCATCCACAACTGGTCAACAAATTAAAAAGGACATTATAAAAAATTTGCAGAAATCAAGCACCATCCACAAATAATATTTCTGGAATCAAAGACTGACTTTCACATAGGTGACTGTAAAGGTCATGCACTGCTTTCAGTTGCTCAGGAACTGCTATTTTTGAAGAATCCTGTGACTGGGAAGACTGGCCAGAGGAAGACAGTACTGGAAAACAGTTTTGCAGAAGCTGCAACAGTAGAACTTGTGACTCCATAGCTTCTTCTCCTAAGCTAGGGAAAAATAACCAAAACACATGATATTTAATCTAATGAATAAATTATTCCACATTCATACTTGACACCTTCCATTCATGAAGTTTAGGAAACAATAGAACTGCTTCAAAAGAACAAATTAATTAATTATATAATCATTTTAATTTAAATGGTGGATGTCATTATCCCACCTCTAATTTTTTTTCCTTTGACATCCCATCAATCATGCACTAGACCTTTTACTTACTATATTACTAATAAGCATTTAAAGTGCATACTTCATTCATTTTTTACCTTAAATTCTAAACCATGTATGTCTCAAGAGTAGGTGATAGATGGTCACAGGCTGCTCTTTGGTGCACATGTACTCTATGTGTTGTTCCTGAAAATTTGTTTAGTTTTCATTTCCATTAATCCATATAAAGTTTATTGCGATGTTTAAAGTCTTTCTTAAAGCTCTTTATATCAGTTTGGATATGTACTCACTTTAAACTTAAAATTTCTTCATTTTGAAGATATAACAAAAATTTCCAGACACTTGCTTTTTCTACAGAAGTAATTCATTGCATTTTTTTAGAGAGAATTCAAATTAAGCAAGTACCCAGAGTTCATAGTCTTATTTGACAGTCTTCATGTGGCAATGGGAGATCACCTCTACTGCAGAAGATGAAAACAGTATTACAAACTGTTTTGTTTCATTATGTTGTGTAGTCTGACGGTTCTGTTTCTTAATTTTTATAATTTAAAAAGTATTTAAAGACAACAGCCAAGGGAGAATGATAACTATGTTCTTATCTTTCTTCTTCTTTTGTCTTCAGTAAAGCAGGAAATTTTTAGACAGTAGGCAGAGAAGTTAAACAGCAAAAGAGCATTACAGCAAAATTAATCAGAAAGGAGGCATTCTAATAATCATATTTGGTACTTTCCAAATGTGTAAAATGTGAAGCTCCTAAACTATTGGACCCCTTTAATTCATAAACATGGACCGTGTCTTCGTGAGTTTCCTCCAGGTACTCCGGTTTCCTCCCACAGTTCAAAGACATGCAGGTTAGGTGCATTGGTGATCCTAAATTGTCCCTAGTGTGTGGGTGGGTGTGTGTATGTGTGCCCTGTGGTGGGCTGGCGCCCTGCCCGGGGTTTGTTTCCTGCCTTGCACCCTGTGTTTGCTGGGATTGGCTCCAGCAGACCCCCACGACCCTGCAGTTAGGAAATAGCGGGTTGGATAATGGATGGATGGACTGTTATACCAAGAATGACATTGAATAGTGATGGGCTAGAGGTGTTCAACTTGACCCAGACAAAGTTCGCTGCTTCAAGGTGGATAAAGGAGAATCAGGAAGAAGCAGCACCAGAGAAGACCACCCATGCCATGAGGCAGCAATGTAATCTTAAACATTCAGGTTGTATGGTGATTTGTCACATCCAGTTGCTTTCCTTCTGCTTCTGGTACATTAAGAATATTCTGAATGTTAAAGGCAACAAGTGCTGAATAAATTATCTAAACATGATCCATATCTCCATGCAGAAATTGTTAATCAGTTATGTACTGCTTCATGGAGGATGTATGTGAATTCTAAAGTTCTGAAAAATGGCTAGAAACAGTGCTACTCCTGTACACAAACAAATTACAATGCATGGACTAACTTGAAAAATACAGAAATAATCAGTGCTACGTTAACATAAAAGAAACAGGTGGGGCAGGAAGCTACATAAAGGGTTTAATGACTGTGTGTAATGACCAATTACAAATGAGATTTGTGGGTTACACCAGCGCAGTAATTTTTGACAAATCATGAATGCTATCACATAGAAATTACAGAATATATGAAAGTTTGATATGTACTAAAAATCATGTAAAGTTGCATGTAGGCATATACTGAAACACAGAATAGAAAAAATATGTGAAATTTTCACATCAATATTGAATATTTAATATTCAGATATAAATGTGGCAGCCCTTGGACATATCAGTTGGAATTTCTAAAAGGAAGAACCAGCAGATCAAATAAATTTCTACACCACATATAAGAGGAAGTAGTGGGCAAAATGAATGTTGTCAATAAATAAGCATGTACTCTGTATTTATGTTACACTAAAAACAACCTCACAACTGCATTATCTGCAGATTAAAATAACACCGTATTTCTCTGACACTATAATTTGTTAGCAAAGCACCATAAGTGGACAGCCATTCTACAAAGGATAAGCTGTATTCTCCCTCTGTGATACAGATGGACTAACAAAATACAAAAATCATAAGTCAAACAGACCTCTATAAATTTCTGACTATAAAAAAAAAAATTACCCAAGATTACATCTCATCTTAAAGATAACATCAATGATTCCCACAGTCACATATTTTGGCTTTACTCTCATGTCAGTCTAGTAGACATCTGTTTTATTATAGCAAAACAAAAAAAAAACACTTTGGAGTATTACTAGCTGTCATTTAGTTACCTTTATTACATTGTTAATTCACCACCAAGTTTACAGATACTATTTGAAATGGGAAAAAGTTAAATTTTAGGTAATAGCAATAACTTAAGCTAAATAAACTCAAACTGTATATAAATACACATGCAGAATTAAACTACAGCTCTGAGTCTGCTTGTAAAATACTAAAAATGATTAATATTAACAAAACTTACAAATTCAAAGAATGTTTATCTGGATGGTTATAGCATGTAAAAATGCAAAATTTTTAAATGTTGTTCCTCTGGTGAAACTGAAGCTCTCAGTGTCTCCTGCTAAATTCAGATTTCTTACTTGCTTTTTCTAATGCTCCTGTCTTGTGTTTTATAAAAAGCAAGCCTGAATGCTGTCTACTAATATGTTTTCTTAGAAATAACACTCCAGTTTTATCTAAGAATAACAAAAATCATCCCTACAATAACAAAACATGAATATGATCAAACAGAACTATTTTGAGACCAAAGCAATGTAATTATAAAATCTGGTAAGGTTTATAGAGTGCACAATATTCCTTTAACTAAATAATCAAATATAAATTTGATTACCTGATAAGGTGTGTATAGCAAATTATATCTAAAATTAATCCTTCTTTAGCTTAAAATATCCAAGGAAACCTTGGACTAGGAACCCATGCCATTTGTCAGGATTTTACAGATTAGGATTTCAAGCAAAAATGTAACCTTGCACCAGAAGATTAAACAAACATCAATACTGGATTTCTTTTTAACTCTCTATAATTAGTGATACTTACTTTTTCTGTAATTTATTATAAAAATCCCAGAAAAGCTTCAGGTTAAGGTCACTGAAATCCAAAAGCTGCTTATGCTTAAGGCCAGAATCTTCCTGCAAATTCTGGTCACCAAAGAAGAAGAAATATTTTTAGTAGATAAAGAAAAATGTTCAGTGATATGGAAAGGCTTAGTACAAAACTGTATAACAACGCATGTAACACTATGTAATTTTCATCAAAAACATTAACTATGAGTTGGTTGCATTCAAGAAACAATCAAATACTTTATACAGTGATGGGCATCATTAATACTAGCATATTTAGACCCCATCCAGACTACTACATTTTCATTTAAAAATTCAGACATTAATCTCCAGTTTTGTCTTTTGTCCACACTACCCCAGTATTTTCAACCCTGAAAAGCTAAGACATTTGAAAACACTCTTCAGAGCTACAGTATAGATAAAACACAGTCTAGTCCTCCATCATCTACAACTCCTGTTAAATGAGGTGTTACCCAGGGATCCATTTTGAGTCCTATTTTATTTTCTATATATCTTCACCCTATAGGAGCTATTTTTTAGGAAGTTTAGCATTTCTTTTCTGTGTAATGCTAATGCCATACAGGTTTATATTCCTGTGTGGAACTCTGCAATGAATCACCTGCACAATTGTCTTGTACAACTAAGATCCTGGATGGCTGACAATTTTCTTGATCTTAATCAAAATATGTAAGGGCTGATAGCTGGTCCTGCTGGCAAACCTCAAATTGGTTTTGAACTTCTTGGCTCTTTCATGGATTTTTGTAAACCTGAAGTTCTCAATCTAGGGGTTATTTTTGACAGTAACTTCTCTTTTGAGAAACATTAATTCTGTGGTCGAGATGTTTTTCCAGCTTCATCCTTTAGCCAAGGTTAAGCCTTTTTTATCTCCTAGGGATCTTCAGTAAATTACTCATGCTTTATTCTTTTCTTGGCTTGATTACTGTAACTCATATTATTGGATTACGAAATCCCTGAAATGTAGGTTGCAGCTGCTTCAGAATACTGCTGCTCGTTTTTTGGTTGGGGCAAGAAAGTTTGATTCTTTATCTCCAATTTTAGCCTCTTTACAGTGGCAGCCTGCTAGTTTCAGAATTGACTTTAAAACTTTGCTGCTGTTTACCTAATTACATCAAAGTGTGAACTTGAATTGAACTGTTTAAAACTACTTTGAAGACACATTTTTATTCCCTCGCTTTCCATGACCGTCAGTGGTACTGATGGTTCACTCCTCTTAGTCATTTGTTTTGTTTCAATTTACTGCTGGTTGTATTGCATTTTACTGAATATTCTGTTTATTCACGTTTAAATCATATTTTTATTGTAAAGCATTTTGATGACAGCATTACTGATATTTTAAACATGCTCTATAAATAAAATGACATTAACTTATGTGGAGCTAACCTGATTGAATCCTGTTCATACAATGTCTCATTCCCTCACTTGATACCCTTCATAGAAGAAAAACACATTCCAACATACTGCAGTGGACACAGAAGAGTTACTTTACAAAGCATTTGTTGTTCTGCTTACCTGTATGAATCTAAATTGGGCTTGGTACAGTTTGTATGCTGCACACATGCACAAAAGGCATACAAGTCTTGCAATGCATGCTGTGACCTGCAGCATTTTCACCCCTTCAAGGATATTTTCAGCCGATGTACACAAGCACAGCATAGGCAGACATCTATGTTTTATGCATTTTCAGTCATCGTAGTGTGGATGGAAATACTTTCATAAATGATATGAAAATGCAACTATAGACATAGATTGTTTTGTCTTTTTTTGTCATTTTTTTACATAAAAATGTAGTAGTGTGAAGGCAATCTTAAAGTGGAAACAAAGTTTATTTTAAAAGATGTACACAAGCTGTGACACTTGTAATCAATACTTAAAATGTACCTACAAAGACTGCATCTTGTTTGTGTCAATGATGAAAAAGGAAAATAATTCTGTGAGCATTATAATAAAATGAAAATCTTATTTTTAGATTGACATTTTAAATAAGTAGAACATCTTTTTTATGATCTGGCAAAAAAGTTTAAAATTGTTTAACTAACCATATCTTGAGCAAGTTTCTGAATGAAGTACAGTGTTTTATGAAGCAGTGTATGACCACTAACAAATCCCCCTTCTGTATGTTCTCCATGTAGGGACAATGATTCGCAACCTTCTTGTTCTCCAGAGTCTCTTAAATAGCCACTCGCACTTAAGTGGTGAACTCCAAGACGTTCTGCTGTCTCTTCTCTTGCACACAGAAATTTTATCATCAAATACTGAAAATGAAAAATAGATCTTCCTATGGTCAGTATGCACAGAAATCAAACTTCAAATAAATTCTTGTTAATACACCAAACAAGTCTTTTAAAAATGCAACTTAAATGCTTAACCCTACAAGTGTTGTGTAAAATTTAATATAAATATACACAGTCGTGTGCCAACTTACAGCGTCATTTGGCCGTATGTCAGTCACAAAGTGTATACAGTGGTGTGAAAAACTATTTGCCCCCTTCCTGATTTCTTATTCTTTTGCATGTTTGTCACACAAAATGTTTCTGATCATCAAACACATTTAAAAATTAGTCAAATATAACACAAGTAAACACAAAATGCAGTATTTAAATGATGGTTTTTATTATTTAGGGAGAAAAAATCCAAACCTACATGGCCCTGTGTGAAAAAGTAATTGCCCCCTGAACCTAATAACTGGTTGGGCCACCCTTAGCAGCAATAACTGCAATCAAGCGTTTGCGATAACTTGCAATGAGTCTTTTACAGCGCTCTGGAGGAATTTTGGCCCACTCATCTTTGCAGAATTGTTGTTATTCAGCTTTATTTCAGGGTTTCTAGCATGAACCGCCTTTTTAAGGTCATGCCATAGCATCTCAATTGGATTCAGGTCAGGACTTTGACTAGGCCACTCCAAAGTCTTCATTTTGTTTTTCTTCAGCCATTCAGAGGTGGATTTGCTGGTGTGTTTTGGGTTATTGTCCTGTTGCAGCACCCAAGATCGCTTCAGCTTGAGTTGACGAACAGATGGCCGGACATTCTCCTTCAGGATTTTTTGGTAGACAGTACAATTCATGGTTCCATCTATCACAGCAAGCCTTCCAGGTCCTGAAGCAGCAAAACAACCCCAGACCATCACACTACCACCACCATATTTTACTGTTGGCATGATGTTCTTTTTCTGAAATGCTGTGTTCCTTTTACGCCAGATGTAACGGACATTTGCCTTCCAAAAGTTCAACTTTTGTCTCATCAGTCCACAAGGTATTTTCCCAAAAGTCTTGGCAATCATTGAGATGTTTCTTAGCAAAATTGAGACGAGCCCTAATGTTCTTTTTGCTTAACAGTGGTTTGCGTCTTGGAAATCTGCCATGCAGGCCGTTTTTGCCCAGTCTCTTTCTTATGGTGGAGTTGTGAACACTGACCTTAATTAAGGCAAGTGAGGCCTGCAGTTCTTTAGATGTTGTCCTGGGGTCTTTTGTGACTTCTCGGATGAGTCGTCTCTGCGTTCTTGGGGTAATTTTGGTCGGCCGGCCACTCCTGGGAAGGTTCACCACTGTTCCATGTTTTTGCCATTTGTGGATAATGGCTCTCACTGTGGTTCACTGGAGTCCCAAAGCTTTAGAAATGGCTTTATAACCTTTACCAGACTGATAGATCTCAATTACTTCTGTTCTCATTTGTTCCTGAATTTCTTTGGATCTTGGCATGATGTCTAGCTTTTGAGGTGCTTTTGGTCTACTTCTCTGTGTCAGGCAGCTCCTATTTAAGTGATTTCTTGATTGAAACAGGTGTGGCAGTAATCAGGACTGGGGGTGGCTACGGAAATTTAACTCAGGTGTGATACACCACAGTTAGGTTATTTTTTAACAAGGGGGCAATTACTTTTACACACAGGGCCATGTAGGTTTGGATTTTTTCTCCTAAATAATAAAACCATCATTTAAAAACTGCATTTTGTGTTTATTTGTGTTATATTTGACTAATGGTTAAATGTGTTTGATGATCAGAAACATTTTGTGTGACAAACATGCAAAAAAATAAGAAATCAGGAAGGGGGCAAATAGTTTTTCACACCACTGTAGGTCATTGCAATGTAGGCAGTGTGGCTCTGCTGTGGGTCACTGGTATGTATATACTAACTGTTGGTATGGGGTAGAACAAATCAATTTTCAAGTCTTAGTGATCACACGCCAGGTCCATTTAAGACTTTATTTTTATACTTGCCGTGTAAAGCTAGCATGCACAAGGTCAGCAACCAAAACACATTACATATGCCACATTTGGGCGTCTACAGTGCTTTCTATGAAATGTAATGTCAGTCAGAGGTAACAGGCCTGGTCTTGTTTTGGCAGCAGGTTAGGAGCAAAAGGTGTTTAATAGCCACTTTATAATCATTATAATGTCTTGTGCAGGAGGCATTCCTAATTGGAAATCTAATTTCTCTTTTCCAAATTATCACTGTAAGCTCTATCAGAGCAAACACTGCCTAAGAAATTGTAGCTCTCCACAGGCTGCACCATATAAACTTAACTGGGAAACGTCAAACACAAAATTTTAAAAATGGTTCTGCTCATTTCAATGTAAAGAATAAGGTCTCTCTAACAAGGTATATATAAAGATTTGAAAGACTGAAATGGGTTACATTAGTACAATGGAAAAAAATTATTAAGTTACCTGAATTCTGAGACATAAAAGGTATAATAGACTATTGCCATGGCAGATAAAGCAAATATTTAATTACTGTATAATGTTTAACATTTACAAATGTTACATTATAAACAATAGTGCAGGAAATCCAAGAATCCTGTTTTCAACCACTGAACGTCTTTTACACCTAGCACATTTTGTGGAATGATGCATTAGATGGATGTTTACACCATTAGTGGCTAAATGTGGGGCTTTGCATTCTTTTCAGATTAAGTATATATTAGCAGATGCCGTATACTACAAATGCCAAAGATAAACCCAGCTGAACCTTACTTAACATAGTGATTGCAGTCAATTAATAACAGCCTTTACAAAAAACAAACCTAAATGATCTTCATGGAATAATCACTCCATTAACAGCATTCTACTGTAGTTAAGTCACTACTGAAGAAAAATATTTTAATAAGAATTTTAGACCTCTTCTAACCTATATTTTTTTTGTTAAAGTAAAATTCTAGGAAAATTAGTCTTTAAACAAATAAAGGACACGTGTCAGTCAGATTTCAGACCATATCAAACAAAAAAAAAAAATCATAGTACAAAGACTGCTTTGATTAAAATAGTTAATGCCCTTCAGCTTACTGCTAATTGAAATAGATTAGTTTTGTTCAATTAGGCTTGAGTACAGGATTTGGTACCATCGATTACAGCATTCATATTGACTGCTTCAGATATTGGGTCGGTCTTGCTGGCAGTGCCTCAAGCTGGTTTTAGTCTTATATGACAGAAAGAAAATCCCTTGTCCGTTGTTCAATTACATGACAAAAAAACATATTATGTATGGTGTGCCACAGGAATCTATTTTGAGTAACTTATTATTCTCAATGTACATGCACTCATTATATTTCAAAATGATCTAGCCTAACATGAAACACAACAGCTATGTAGACAACACAAAGATTTATTTATCTAATAGCACCAAATGACCCTGAAGACCTAATCCTTTGACTCAGTAACTCACTAGAATCAATCACCAAAAGGATGAGTAATAACTTCATTACACTTAACAAGGAAATAGAAATTGTAATTATTGGTAGCAAACAAACTAGGTTATCTGCCTTTACAAATAAGGCTGGAAGTAAAGAATATAGATGTCATTTTAGAGTCAGTGTCAGCCTTTCAATTAATAAGCACTGCATTAATTATATCTCTTAAATCACTGTAAGATCCTGAAAAGTTACTAGATGCTTTCTCTTACCCTGGCTTGCCCAATATTCCAAGTGTGAAGCGTAAAGTTTGTATGCACCAAATATCTGAAATACTTAACCATCAAGAGATATGCCTAGGGAAAACTTAAAGAACACTTAAAAAATTAATAAAAACTCACCTCTTTAATCAATCGTTCTCATTATTACTTCATGTCTGTAGTAGTAGGGTGTTGCATCAAGTTAGCTATTAAGGATTAAATGAAAAGTCAAGCAAAATAACACCTTTTATTGTATTCATTTTAGTTAGCCAATAAAAGGTGTCATTTTGCTTGACTTCACGTTGCATTATTACTTCAGAAATTACTATCAGTGCTAGAATTTTTTCCTGAGGCGAGGAGGAAATTAGTTCTTTTCATATAATGCACTTTTTTTTGCTCCTTTATACTCTGGTTGCTAATCACTGCTTTTGCAGAAGGGGCTGGGCATTCTTTTGGTTTTAGAACCTCCACATGTTTATTTTCTCCAAAATCCTGATAAATGTGGTTTTTATTTTCTGTCCTCCCTGGCCACATGACTAGAATTTTTACTATGAGCTGGATATAATGGTTTTCTACTCTTACAGGCTACTGTACTTTAGTTTTTTTTTTTCTTTTGTAACTCAGTTTACCCATTATTACTGTAAAGCACTTTAAGCTGCTTTCATTTGTGAAAATGTGTTACATAAATAAATGTCTATAAACACCTACAGTATTTGGGCTACTTGTTTAACTAAATGACATTTTGTAAAGTGCTATTAAAACATGTATTTTATGTGCTTTATTAAAACATGTATTTGATTTTATTCTTGTAACTTATTTTTGAATATAACTCACGAATACAAAGAAACTAAAAATTAAAATGAAATTAAAAATGCTCCAGCATGTGCTGCATAAATAACCATAAATAAATACATTTAAATACCTTTAGATAATAAAAACCACAAAAAACCTTTTAGGTTACCATAATAGTACAATATAAGCAGACTTTTTAAAATGGTGCAAAAACGTGTCACATTTTCCACTCTTTTATAGGAAAAAAATTATTTTAGTTGGTTGTTTATAGCACTACAAAGACACAAAAACACTGGTAAACATACAAAAAAGAAAACAAAAATTCTATGGCACCAGTGGTGGAAAGTGAGAAGTAAATGGCAACTATAGCAAGTCACTATAAAACTGAAGGCATTTCTGTAAGCTCAGCTCTGTATGTGCATATGAGTGTATTCAAGGCATATGGTTCAATGCAGAGAGCATACAAGCAGACATTCACAGACAATGGTCACAAGTCAATTACTTGTTAGCTTAAAATGTTCATTTTTGACATGCAGGTTCTACAACACCAATGACCAGGACTGAAATTTAAAGACAATCACTTGGAGTGGTGTGGCAGCACGGTCACTCAGTCAGTCATTTTCTAAATCACTTTTTCCTTAAAAGGGTCATTGGGGGTTGCTGGAGCCTATCCTAGCTAGCACAGAACACAAGGCAGGAACAAACTTTGGACAGGGCAGCAGTCCATCGCAAGACGAACACACACACATCCCAATCACACACTAGGGCCAATTTAGTATCACAAATCCACTTAAACTTGCATGTCTTTGGACTGGGCTCTATATATAAGACATACTAAGGAACTACTTTACTTAAATAGGGTAATTCAGTTCTCTCACACAACGCAGGGTCACAACTAATGGAAAAAGCCTGAAATAATACCAAGACACTTATATCTACTCCTTGACAATATGGAGGATCTTTAAAAAACATCAACAAATTTTCTATGCAAAATCTCTCTTACCCTATCAAGTCCCAGGAAGAGGTGTAGCCCAAGCACTACCAAGGCAGACAAACATAGGAGTACATTCTACAGACTGCATTCCTTGACTAAAAGAGCATTACTATAAAGTAAATCAACTATTTTAACATTTATGTATCATATTTTACTTAATTAGCAATGGCAAATAAATACACAAAATGAAAATTTACCTTAGTGATCCGACACTGCCGCAGTTTGATCTCAACATTGTTCCAATCATCTTCTAATTCAAACCAACCAACAGGATCATCCTCACTCACATCCAAGACCTGAGACCCACGTCTAAAATAATAAAATGAACTGTCAAAATATCACTTGTATATGGACTTATAACTAAATAACTTGGCTTCTTCATTATTCAGTATTGTAATTCTGCATTAAACTCTACAAGGACTTGACTAAGTTTATATTACATAATGATATAAATTTTTCCACCATTCCAAAAAGTAAAAAAAATCTATGTAAAATATTTTAAGTGCAAAGGATTCTGTGAAAGGGTCGGGTAAAAGTGATTCTAAATACGTATGTGAATATTAAACAACTTTAGCCATTTTTGTCATCTCCTATTGCGTACAGTTTCTCCAAATTATTAAGGTTAAACACACTAATTATACTCTAGACAAGTTTTTTTAAAATAACTAAACCATTTCAGATCACTATTTGACTTGAATTGTTGCTGTTACGATGCTATTAAGGAAGTCAGATTTACATCTTAATGGTCTTAAAAATGATGATTTTACATGTCTTATTTCAGGTTTTACAGAAAACTGGCTTAGACACGAGTGTAAAAGCACAAAGAGTTTTTATTTTGGGAAACTCTTCTCTGCGTTTCCAACACAATAACCACAAGTACAGAAATCAGCAGCACACTGCAATGTTTTTGTTCTTTTTCTTCTCTGTCTCTCACTCTCTTTGTCTCTTGGTTACTGCCTCCTCTGGTCCTCCCAACAAGCTTCGCCCTCCTTCGCCTCAACTCTAGCTCCCAGAAAAATGCCAGGCAGCTCCTTTTATGCCCCACCCAGAAGTACTTCCAGTGTTCCAAAGCTACATTTCGGAAGAACTTCCGGGCGAGGTGAGAGCCCAACAAAAGTAGAGCTCTCCGATCCCCACAGCACTCCCTGGCGGCACCCACGAAACCCAACGGGGCCAAGCTGGCAAACTTCAAGTCTCATGATGCCCTGTGGGAAACTGTGGCACTACTGCAACCTAGGGGAGCTGCTATCTAGCAGTCCGGGAAAGACAATGCCCTATGCATGCTGTCTCACTCGTACTTCCATCTCAAAGGCGTCCCAATTGGGTAAGGACACCGGCTGTCCCTTACACTGCAAATAATTTAAGCCTGCAACCACAAGTTGAACTCTGGCTAACTCTGATGAACAAAATAATAAACCTGTAAGCAGATAATCTATAAATGGTAGAGACTTTAATCCAAGCAAAAGAGGCTATATGTTTGTTTACAAATTGGCATATGCATCTCTTCTACCTGACTCACTCGGTTAGATGAAAGTTAGATATTTTTGGGGAACTTGAAAGCCACTCTGCAACAATTTCAAAAATTCTTTTTTTGTCTGTCAATATGGGGTGCTGTGCGTACATTAATGAGGGAAAAAATTAATTTAAATGATTTCAGCAAATGGCTGCAATATAACAAAGAGTGAAAAATTGAAGAGGGTCTGAATACTTTCCGTACCCACTGTATTTCTTAAAGACACAGAAAAATAAGACTGATTAACTGGTGCTTCTCAAAGAAACCATATTGAACTTTGAGCTGTGAAACAAGCCATACTAAAGATTGTTTAAGTACAGTTGTCCTGCTGGATTCAACCAACCCCGAATTGAAAATATTTAAAGAAAAAAAAATCCAGAAAGTTCCAAAAATCAAATCAAATCCATGCAATTGTGAAAATTAAGTAATTTGTTGGAGCCTCCCACCATGGACGTTGAATAAAATGGCTCATAGGAGTAAATTCAGAGCTCCTATATGACAGCCAATTGTTGAGCCACCACACTGCACTTCATTTGGCTAACTGCTCACACGAAGCACCCTTGCTCTACTCAAAAGAAAGACTCCATTCTCAGGTATTCGCTGCCTTTATAAAAGGAAAGCTCTTTCTCACTCACCTATCATACCTCAGTAACTAAGCACTACCAATTGCCAAGGTGCAAAATGATTTCCATGTTTACAATTCCCGCAGTACTGCAGTTCTTAAATAAAACACAGAGGGCATACAGACATTCCGGAAAAAAGACACTGAAACAAATAAACACTAAACAATCACTAACCAAAAAGTTTAACTGAAATCAGACTTCCTTAAACCATTGCTCCCCA
The DNA here is from genome assembly GCF_016835505.1 of Polypterus senegalus. Taxonomy (NCBI): domain Eukaryota; kingdom Metazoa; phylum Chordata; class Cladistia; order Polypteriformes; family Polypteridae; genus Polypterus; species Polypterus senegalus. Next base: position 110,636,911 of record NC_053159.1, on the reverse strand, counting down.
CCAAGACAATCAAAGTAAGTCCATGAATCAGCCTGCAGACACTTGGCCAGGTCATTGGCATTTAAAGTTGGGTAAGGTTATCTAGACACAAATGTGTGCAAAAAGCTGTGTGGGCTACAAACACCTTGGACATGCACAGACTATCTGTAGGTAGTCAGTATATTGTAAATTGAATTCTAAAATTCCAACTAACAAAACAGTTACTGTTGACAGGGACACGCATGTACAGCAGCAAGTGCTATCCTGAGTTGTTTTTAAACAAAAGCAGTTTGATAAGCAATCCCATCAGTAAGGTTCTGTAAGGCCTTTGGAGTCACACTGTGGGTACCTTTGGTTTCTGTAGAAAAGCAATTAATTGGTCAAAGCAATCCCTCAAAAGCTAAGAGGGAGCATAAAGTGCTATCTCTCAACGAGAAAATAAAAATCTTACTTCTTTTGAAAAGTGGATGTTGCTTGCCAAAGTCATCTATTTAAATAGCATTTATACTGTTTTATGTATTAGTAATCTAGAGATGCTAAAGTATATGGAATACTGTGTCATTTCATATAAGGGACAAAATTTTGTCGTTAGCACTACAACATGAATAAAGTTTCTATTTTAGTTTTGTGTATAACATTTCTTGCATTTCCTGTCATTCTACATTTACATAGATTGTTGTAGACATGGAACACACAAGAAATGCATGTGTTCCAAATAACGATATATTACCCTATACAACTCCTCTATCCTCACATCCAGATAAACAAGATTTGAGCTGGGATAACTTTTTGCCCGAGTTGAGCTGTGTCTGTAATGGAATGGGATAACAAGCTGCTTGTGCTGATCGACACATTTACAAAATAAGAGACACTAATGGAGAGGTGCAAAGGAAAGTAAGGTGGCCCAGGATTACAAGTTTCAGGGACTCTAGTGTTAAATTCTAAATCTTTATTGATTTAAACTTTTGTTTCTTTTACTTCATTCTTACTTCATGAATCTACAGATGACTTTTTTCAAATAGTTTCTACGTTTTTGTTACTATTGATTTTACTGCATGCGATTAATTTTGTTTTATTACAAATGCAACTACATATTGTTTGGCTGGGCCAAGGTATAGTACTAAGCTCATCTAGCAGTCCAGTAAGCAAGTGTCTGCTTTAAAATGTGGCACAAGTATTGAGTGATACTCGGACATCCATTTGGTCTGCTTATGCCTAGCTTGTAACTCTCTTAAGGCAGCTGCCCATAAGCAATTAAAGCCATACACATGGGTTACTATAAAGCAGATGTACAGAAGACTTGTTTTGCATAAAGCACCTGTCCACAGGCAAGTAAAGCCATACCCATGGAGCACTACAAAATAGATATAACCAGCATTCACACACACACACACACACACACACACGTGGACAACATTGTTGGTACCCTTCAGTCAATGAAAGAAAAACTCAAAATGGTCACAGAAATAACTTTAATCTGACAAAAGTAATAATAAATAAAAATTCTATGAAATTTAACCAATGAAAGTCAGACATTGATTTTCAACCATGCTTCAACAGAATTATTTAAAAAAATAAACTCATGAAACAGGCCTGGACAAAAATGATGGTACCCCTAACTTAATATTTTGTTGCACAACCTTTTGAGGCAATCACTGCAATCAAACGATTCCTGTAACTGTCAATGAGACTTCTGCACTTCTCAGCAGGTATTTTGGCCCACTCCTCATGAGCAAACTGCTCCAGTTGTCTCAGGTTTGAAGGGTGCCTTTTCCAGACGGCATGTTTCAGGTCTTTCCAAAGATGCTCAATAGGACTGAGGTCAGGGCTCATAGAAGGTCACTTTAGAATAGTCCAATGTTTTCCTCTTAGCCATTCTTGGGTGTTTTTAGCTGTGTGTTTTGGGTCATTGTCCTGTTGCAAGACCCATGACCTGCGACTGAGACCAAGCTTTCTGACACTGGCCAGCACATTTCTCTCTAGAATCCCTTGATAGTCTTGAGATTTCATTGTACCCTGCACAGATTCAAGACACCCTGTGCCAGATGCAGCAAAGCAGCCCCAGAACATAACAGAGCCTCCTCCATGTTTCACAGAAGGGACAGTGTTCTTTTCTTGATATGCTTCATTTTTCCGTCTGTGAACATAGAGCTGATGTGCCTTGGCAAAAAGTTCAATTTTGTCTCATCTGTCCATAGGACATTCTCCCAGAATCTTTGTGGCTTGTCCACATGTAGTTTGGCAAATTCCAGTCTGGCTTTTTTATGATTTGTTTTCAACAATGGTGTCCTCCTTGGTCGTCTCCCATGAAGTCCACTTTGGCTCAAACAACGACGGATGGTGCGATCTGACACTGATGTTCCTTGAGCTTGAAGTTCACCTTGGATCTCTTTAGAAGTTTTTCTGGGCTCTTTTGTTACCATTCGTATTATCCGTCTCTTTGATTTGTCATCAATTTTCCTCCTGCGGCCACGTCCAGGGAGGTTGGCTACAGTCCCATGGATCTTAAATTTCTGAATAATATGTGCAACTGTAGTCACAGGAACATCAAGCTGCTTCGAGATGGTCTTATAGCCTTTACCTTTGACATGCTTGTCTATAATTTTCTTTCTAATCTCCTGAGACAACTCTTTCCTTCGCTTCCTCTGGTCCATGTTGAGTGTGGTACACACCATGTCACCAAACAACACAGTGACTACCTGGAGCCCTATATATAGGTCCACTGACTGATTACAAGATTGTAGACACCTGTGATGCTAATTAGTGGACACACCTTGGATTAACATGTCCCTTTGGTCACATTATTTTCAGTCTTTTCTAGGGGTACCATCATTTTTGTCCAGGCCTGTTTCATGAGTTTTTTTTTTTTTTATTAATTCTGTTGAAGCATGGTTGAAAAGCAATGTCTGACTTTTATTAGTTAAATTTCATAGAATGTTTATTTATTATTACTTTTGTCAGATTAAAGTTATTTCTGTGACCATTTTGAGTTTTTCTTTCATTGACTGAAGGGTACCAGCAATTTTTCCACGTGTGTAACACAAACTCTCACACACCATAGATAGCTAAACAATATGGCACAGGTGAACCTCCACAATAATTACAGATGCACTTGTAGTTGGGGTTTCTCGAGTAGTATCAAACACTGAAGGTTACTGTATCCCATGGGTAGAGGAGGAGAAAGGTCTCTAGTACAAAAGAGAAATTAGGAGGAAAGGTTTTTAAGAAACTATACACAGTAATAAGAAGAGGGAGTAATGAGAAAGACACAAAAGAAAGAGGACAGAGAAAGAATAAAATACAAAATACAATAGGTTAAATTAATAGGGGAGCATTTAGTGAAACGCCACATGTGCAAAGTACACATCATAGTTTTAGGCAAAAAGAAAGTTGTGGTAGGATAATTAAAAAAAACCTGCAAAGAGTAAAATGTCACATGTTATGAGATGTCAAACAGATTTCCAAGTACATGGACTCCCTTATGCTGTTCAAGGAGAATACATAGGTCTGGCCACTGTACAAAAAAGTGAGAATTTAACTTGCTTAATTAATTATCAGTTTTGCCTTTGTCAATGCCGGTAATTGATTAAATAATTTGATAAGGTTCTACTTTATTTTCCTTCACTTTCTCTGTAGGATGTGGTCTCCGATAGACTTGTATCAAGGTAACCGAAGAATGGGCATTTAAAGAAACAGAATAATAGAATTTATTAATAAAAGCAAGGATTATAGAAATATGGTAACTGCATACACACACAAGGAGAGAGAGAAATATGTAACACAGAAGAGTTTAGGTATTTAGAGTTCTAATTTATCTTGGCACAAATAAACTAACATTGTAAAACTAGGTCTGTAAAGATGGTGTTGTCCGATGTTGCATGGAGTTGTTGCTCTTCTTGCATTGCAGCGCACTCCTTTCGCTTTGCAACATGGTCTTTTGTTCCTGGCATGCTGTCAACTGTACTTTTTGATGTACAGTGATCCCTCGCTATATCACGCTTCGACTTTCGCGGCTTCACTCTATTGCAATTTTTTTCTCATATACGCTTACGTCACTACGCATGCGCTTTCTGAGAACTTTTATCTAAGCCCTACGATGGCTCCTAAACGTGCTGCTTTTTCTAAGCCTTCTGACAATAAAACTAAGCGCCGGAGGAAGATGCTTACTATCCAGGAGAAGGTGAAACTCTTGGATATGATTAAAGATGGCAATACCCTACAAAAGCCTCCTCACGCATATGAAAAGACAGCGCCAGCAACTGCCTATCAAGATGTTCTTCAGCCACGCACCCAGACACCCACTGCCTACTCCTAGTACTCCTTCAGCGGAAGAGACAACAACGCACCTGCTGAAGATACTGCACCAACCTCTGAAGACTCTCCTACTGAGGTCGTGCCTTCATAGGTTAGTGGTTGTGTGTAAGAACTGTGTGTGTTTGTGTGCAATTAAATGTACAGTACAATAATCTACTATATAAAAGCGTTCAGGATTGTCCTTCCGTCCCGTGAGTGCAAAGCTTAGCGGTATTCCGCTTATTACAGACTTACTACTTGCGGCTTGAGGTACGAAGCGACGCGATGTAAGCAGAGTTCTTTTTGCTCTCATCGTTCCCTTGCTTTTGTGCGCGATGCGCTGGAAAAATAGACAAAATTATGTCTCTGGAAATAATTAATGTTGATGGAGTACAACTGCCTCACCACGTACTAAATATCAGGGGAGACAGTGCTTGCTTATTCTCATCTATAGCTTATTTAGTGCATGAAACTCCGTCTTTAGCGGTACAGATTCGGGCTGACATTGATGCGACTTTGGACAGGCACTTGAGGGGATAAAAACTTACGGTTTTCGGGAGATGTTATGAATGGGCACTTTGATGTTCTCATTCCCTACACTTACATGCCTGATGTACACATGGAGCGCACAAAAATTGAAGATAAAAGTCGGTCGCCTTAAAAGGAGAGTGCGCCTAGTAATATGATATTTGTAACGTCTAATATGTCTTATTTTCTCTTATTTTGTCTAATATATTGGGTAATACAAGTGTAATGGTGACTAAAGGGTGTTATTTCATGTCTAGAGGGCTCTAATAATGTTACAAAACGTATTTATAAGGTCGTAAACAGGTTTTCTATACTCTAACTGCGAAAATATTTGATTTATAAATAAAGAATCCTACTTCGCGAAAATGCATTTATCACGGTAGAGTCTGGAACGGATTAACCGTGATAAACGAGGGCTCACTGTATCCTCTGCAACTTCATAGGGAAAGGAATTACTTTTTCAGGATCAACAGTTTAGATCATGAAGTGTCCTTCTTGAAGTAATAGCTTTTTCTCAGTCTGGACTCAGCTATTGGCTCAAGGTTTGGCTTGGCAGAGTGGATTTCATCTTTCATGTCCACAAAGAGAAGAGACTGTCAACTTTCAGGTTTCAAGAGAGATGAGTGCAGCTAGTTTTTGAAGAAAGGTACAACGTCTTGTAATTACATTAAAGTCACTTCCAGTTACAAAAAACAGTGCCTGCTCATAGTCTCTTTATTTTGTTTATCACAGTTATCACTCATTGAACAAAAGTTCTTTGTTTGGACTTGGGTGTCAATTTGACCCCTTCTGGTCAGAAAGGAGCCTCTGCAAAGAAGTCACTTCAACACTGACCTAACCTTAACCTTTGTCATCTGATAAAGTACAGGCTGATCGTGATACGGTAACAGCAGCAATTCAGTCATTTATTCTGGAATGTAGGCTAGGGTAGGTAAAGCTGGATTTCTGCATTCCTATTAAATCTACTGTCTTAAAAGACCTTCTGTGCCACTAAAAAGCTTAAGCTTAGGAGAATGGGCAATGCCCACTTTTTCCACCTAATATATGAGCAGGGTTATGGGATATAGATCAAAAGACACAAGGATAATTTTAACATGGAGGCAAAAAGAATACCCTGAAGAAAAAGTGGGGAAGCAATGGCAGACTCTATAAGGTGCCATGGAGGTTGATGGGAAAAAGGACGAGACCTAATAGTGTGGAGAAGGAAATCCCAAACATAGGTCAGGTAGTAGCACCTCAGCACCTAGTCTTTCTCAGACAATATCTGAATGCTTAAGATTAGGTCTCTTATCATTACATGAAAAACCGTTATCTCACTTGCAGCCAATATTTTATTGGAGGAGGAAACACAACTATAGCATTCACAAAATGAAAGCATGTTTGTTTTGATAATGGCAAGATAAGAGGAAAAGAAAAAGTTTACACGAGTTAAAGAAGGCTCTTATATTATTGAAGATGGGACTGTAGTTATTACAGGATATGCTGAGGCTAAGGCAAAAATATCAAGTCTTGAATGTCTTAGACAGGTATATACAGGGATGAAGGAGGGTAGGGAATCTTGGTGGACTATGTCATTACAATACAAGAAAGAAAGTTTATGATTTTGCAACCAGACAAGATTTTAAAAGAACTGAATAATTCTAATATATGGTGGGTATTAGACAGGGCATTACCTGAGGAGATCATTTCTGTATAACAATATCATATGACTGGCATTTAAATGTGTAATGGGATTAGAAGCTAGGAGCTTAAGATAGCAATTTCAACTGCAGCAAGAGAATAATTTAAACAGTAGTGGAGAGACAGAACAATCCTGTCGGGCTACTCTACTAAAGGAGAATAGACACAAGGTGGATGGACTGAGGTGGGGAAAGAGTAAAGAGTTTAAACTACATTTACAACAAAATACTAAAGCCCATGTTGTTCACTGCCTGCCATAAGCCTAATTTATGTGTCTGAAAACCTTCTCTAAATCAAAGGAAAGAAGAGCAGTAGGGCTCAAAAGGACCACTATCAATGACAAGCATATGTTATCAGCTAACCACAAGCATATAATGCCAAACTAATCAGAATTAATTTACTAATGCCATTCAAAGTTATTAAGTGACAAGCCAAGACTAACAGTTTTGCATCTATATTTATAAGGGAGAGATGGCTCCTTATTGGTCCTTGTCCATATACAGTTGTACTTGAAAGTTTCTGAACCCTTTAGAATTTTCTATATTTCTGCATAAATATGACCTAAAACATCACCAGATTTTCACTCGTCCTAAAAGTAGATAAAGAGAAACCAGTTAAACAAATGAGACAAAAATATTATACTTGGTCATTTATTTATTGAGGAAAATGATTGAATATTACATATTTGTGAGTGGCAAATGTATGTGCACCTCTAGGATTAGCAGTTAGTTTGAAGGTGAAATTCGAGTCAGGTGTTTTCAATCAATGGGATGACAATCAGGTGTGAGTGGGCACCCTGTGTTATTTAAAGAAGAGGGATCTATCAAAGTCTGCTCTTCACAACACGTTTGTGAAAGTGTATCATGGCACTAAAAAGGAGATTTCTGAGAACCTCAGAAAAAGAGTTGTTGATGCGCAAAAGGGTGGAAAAGGTTACAAAACCATCTCTAAGGAATTTGGACTCCACCAATCCACAGTCAGACAGACTGTGTACAAATGGAGGAAATTCAAGACCATTGTTACCCTCCCCAGGAGTGGTCGACCAACAAAGATCACTCCAAGAGCAAGGCGTGTAATAGTTGGCTAGGTCACAAAGGACCCCAGGGTAACTTCTAAGCAACTGAAGGCCTCTCTCACATTGGCTAATGTTTATGTTCATGAGCCCACCATCAGGAGAACACTGAACAACAATGGTGTGCATGGCAGGGTTGCAAGGAGAAAGCCACTGCTCTCCAAAAAAACATTGCTGCTCGTCTGCAGTTTGCTAAAGATCATGTGGACAAACCAGAAGGCTATTGGAAGAATGTTTTGTGGATGGATGAGACCAAAATAGAACTTTTTGGTTTAAATGGAAAAGAGTTATATTTGGAGAAAGGACACTGCATTCCAGCATGAGAACCTTATCCCATCTGTGAAACGTGGTGGTGGTAGTATCATGGTTTGGGCCTGTTTTGCTGCATCTGGGCCAGGACGGCTTGCCTTCATTGATGGAACAATGAATTCTGAATTATATCAGAGACATCTGTCCAGTTCTACCAAAGAATGCTTAAAGAAGAATAAAGTTAATGTTTTGGAATGGCCAAGTCAAAGTCCTGACCTTAATCCAATCAAAATGTTGTGGAAGGACCTGAAGCGAGCAGTTAATGTGAGGAAACCCACCAACATCCCAGAGTTGAAGCTGTTCTGTACGGAGGAATGGGCTAAAATTCAAGTGTTAAGCCGATGTGCATAAATGATCAAAAGTTACCGGAAACGTTTAGTTGCAGTTATTGCTGCAAAGGGGAATCACACCAGATACTGAAAGCAAAGGTTCACATACTTTTGCCACTCACAAATATGTAATATTCAATCATTTTCTTCAATAAATAAATGACCAAGTATAATATTTTTGTCTCATTTGTCTAACTGGTTTCTCTTTATCTACTTTTAGGACTTGAGTGAAAATGTGATGATGTTTTAGGTCATATTTAAGGCAGAAATATAGAACATTCTAAAGGGTTTACAAACTTTCAAGCACAACTGTACATGATTTAAAGTAAGTGGCACGTTTAAGACTGCAGTGTGGCAAAGAGAGTGTTCACCATACTTGTTTTGGTTATCATGTAGGAAAGGTCATCCCCCACCAGCAGACTGTAACATACTGCTGATATACAGTCAACATCAACCTTCTGTTATACACAACAGTCTAACTTTACCAGGTGTAAGTAGTAAACAAAATGGTAACAGACCTTTCACAAAGCAAACTGGAATGTCTTTACGGAAAAAGTACAGAAGAGTATCATCATTATTCCACAAAACAATACATCCCTGGATAAATCATATATAATTGTCTGAAACAACAGATGAATCAACTGTAATATATTGTTTTCAATAAGTGAGTTTTTGTGTGCATCATGGTATTTTGTAATTTGTTTTTCACTTTGATTTATTTTTGCCAAAGGGTAATTTTGGTACCATTTTGTTTCTTTTGTTTAAACAATGCTTAATGTAGTGTGACAGGACCATGTCTGTGACATTGTTGACATCACAGGATAAATTTAAATATAATAGCAGTCACAACACTCACTATCCATCAATGAATGACATTATTATTCTCAGCATAGTTTCCAAGTAGCCCCTAGCATTAGGTACTAAGGTTTTTTGATCTTATGGTTTTAAGCCTTGTATCATCCCCTGACCAAGTTCTACGTTTATCATTTCTTTGTCTTTCATTTGCTCACAAAAATTATATTTTGTATCTCATAACACGAAGAGATTTTTGCCTATGCTATATTCACTTGTCTGAATAACTTTGTTAGAACTTCAGAACCTACTGATTATTTGCACTGGACAACAATAATATGACAAGATGTTAAGAAGAGTCGTAAGAATTGGGCCTTGATTCATCAACTGGGAGATGCATCATGCCTGCCAAAATCTACTCATGCACCAGTGTCTATAAATGCAGTTGTCAGTCACTTAAATGAAGCTGAAAAGTTACAGAAGGAAAAGAAGAAATGGCAACAAATGCACACTCAAAATAAAAATAAATTGAGGGCCCTGTGATCTTTGCTTTAAAAGTAAAGTGATAACTACCATGTTAATTCTTGGATTTAGATAGTCAGATGAGGTGGATCATTTCATTGATGGACAGAGGCTGTTATTTTAATGATGAAGAAATTAGCTCTGGGGAAACACCATCTAACACTGAAGGCTTTCCAGCACTCAGAGTTCACAGGGTTGATGGTTTAAAAAAAAAAAATAAGGGGCGATTATACCCAGTGTAAAATAAATATATAAGAATGCCCCCAACATTTAGGGCTACATTTATTTTTTAGATTGGTTTCTTACTTGCTCTTTGCAAATTCACAGTATTCTTTGTAGTTCCAGGTATCATATTTTTTGAATCTCCTGAAGTGCTTTTCTGCATCAAATCTATCTGTTTCATCATTATATGTAAATACCAAACCACATTTGGCACCAATTGCTCCTTTACGGACCTAAATCACAAAAATAAAAAGGTGCATTTAAAGGGAAAAATAGTATTTGCATAATTTGTACAATTGTGTTTTTTTCAAATAATAAACAGTTTTATTTTATTAGTTAAAATACAACTCATTTTACAAAGCTAATTGCAATTTTTAATTTTTCAAGATGTAGAAGTATTGTAAAGGTTTTAAACAGTCAAGTTTATATTCCTCTGTCTTTCTTATACAAACATTTCTTTGCAAAGTAATTTTGAAATATTAAACGGAGATAACTACAACAACAAAACAATAATTAAACACAAAACAAATATTTTATATAATGCATGAGAATAATATCACCAATTACTTTACTTCACTTTTTAATTTTAATTTGCATCTTACTGAAATACCATATATTATTTCATTATATAAATTTTCTTAACTTTTGTCTTTATTCTTTGTTAACGTATCATTTGCATACAGCAAGCTATTTCAAATTACTAATACATATCTTCATTTTAACATAGTTAAGAGCAACTATAAAAAAAAAGCTTCAAAAGAATGTACTAAAATATATCGATTCTCTTAACAGAGTATTTTTGAAAATTTAAAATCATTTGGAAAATGTTTTTAAAACAGTTCTGTAAATCATAACTTTCTGCTTAATTGTTCAAAAAATGTTTGCCTAAACTGCAAAACTATGTCCATTTTAATTTTACTGGGGAAATTAAGGGTTTCTTTAAAATAAAAACATGAAATATCATTTAAATGAAGTGACTCTGAAGATCAACGGTCATTTTTAAATACCATTATGGTTGTATGCCATTACAACAAGAGACAATTCTTACTAGACAACAAGGCAAGTTTAAGTTTATATATTGCATTTTCTTAAGAATCTATAATTAACTCATTATGATTATGGTAGAATCTTACTTTGATCTTAATCTGGGTGACCTGGAAGTACATTGCATTTCCTGTTGAAAATATAATAGTGGCTCTTGTCCTTCCTGTTTCAGTGAGAAAACCTAAAACAAAAATATTTAACATTAATTACAAAACATGCCAATTTAGATGTATTTCTTAAATGTCCACATATTGTAAAATAACCAGAAAAAACTAATTTCAAGGAACATTTAAAGCAAAAAACTGCATTAATTTGGGAAAATCACATCTAAATGTCTGTCTGCTGTTCAAAACTTAAATATATTCAGTAAGTTTAGAAACACAGCAAGGTGTATATTACAATAAACCTTAGCATGTTTGTAAGAGCTCACATACACAAGCTTTTAGGGAAATAAGATGGTCATGGTATCAAAAACAACTCAATTCCCCCCATCCAAGACCACTTCATTTGAGTTAGCTGTGCTAGATTTTATTTTTGTACACTTAGCATTTTAAACCATAAATAGTATACCTTTATTATCATTACAAATAAACATGGAGAGACAAAAAATGTTTAAAAGAAACTGTTGATTAACACACTGACAGAGCTGTGCATTTTGGTCAAAAATGGTAATGGGTTTAAAATTGTTCTCTTTATTTTTCTCTGTTTCACACCATAAACTTATGTTGTGTTGAACTTTTGCTTACTTTGTATTTTACTTTTGGTGTACTGATTTGTTAAATGAAAGGATGACAGTTGTAAAATAAAGAAAGACAGCCATCTTAATATGTTTTATGGAAATTCACAACACTAAATGTGCACTTGATTAGGAAAATACACTTAAAAATCCTAACACAATACAGAGAATTGATCCATTACTGTAGTCTAGGAATGAGAAAGATACAGTAATAGAATGGATGTAAAAGGATAAGTGCTGCATTTTTCAAGTCAGAATTATTTCTTCACAAGTGTGGTATATAATAATCCCACAAAAATAGTAGTCTTTTTCTTACTGAAAAAGTTGAAGGGTATCAGAAAATAGAGCCAAATTTAGTTGTTGAAATTTCCTGTGCAATTAGAAAAAACATCCAAAAGGCAATGAGGCAAGGTTAGATTATATTTAATTGAATCAGGTAAAGAGGAAGAGAAAAATCAATGCAAATGGGACATTAATGAAGGTCCAATGATAAAGTTCAAAATCAAAGAGGGACACGACCCATCCACCCCAGCCAAAGTGAGAATGTTTAATCCTTGGCCAATATGCCTAACATAAAAGAGATGAAGGGGTAGCATTGCACTTATTTGATAAAGTCATAGTATTATATTCATCTTAATTAAAGAAAAGCAATATTGAAATGTAAAAGGTATGAGTGCGACAGAAGAATCATATCTTTGGTGAAAATATCACCAAATCCAATTTCTTGCAGAACCTTCCAAAAATTATGACAACTCAGTTTTCTTGACATCTGGCGAAAAAAACACTGCAGGTGCATCTTGGGAATGATCCTTTGTAATAAATGTATAGCAAGTGTTGAACAACTAATACAATCTGACTGTTTTCTGGGTGACCTGGTAGATGAGGTTGCATTTAACAATTTGAAAATGACTGGCCAAAACTCTAACTAGAAATCTGACATCAGATTTCATAAATGAGATCAGCCTATAACTAGGACAATCTGATGACTCTTTACCAGGCATAAAAGAGCAAAGAGATGACTGCAGAGTTTATGTTAGCATGGAGATGTGATTTCGTTAAACTTTGTTTACCCACATCATAAAACAAAGTATATGCCACGGGGGTGTATATCAAGCAACAGGCAAATTTACTGCCAAACTGTTTAACCAAAGAATAGAAGACCTTTCCCTATTGTCTCCTTAGCAGCAAGTTTTTTGAGCTGTTACAAATATTTAATACTGTAGTTTGCCAGACAGAGGGTTGATTATCCAGGACACTATAGGCGCATCCACCTGCATATCTCTGAGCTTATTCCTTAATAGGGATGGTTGGATGGTATTGAAGGCACTAGGGGGGAAAAAAATCAAAAAACACACACAGTGCTCCAGCTTTGTCCTAGTGAGAATAGGCCTTATGGTCCAGATAATTGCATCCTTCACTCCAATTTTTGCCGAAAATGGAAACTGTAGTAAGTGCAGGTGATCTACCACAAGAGGACTCACACAATACACAATCAGCCTCTCAAAAGGTCTTCGGTTTCTTACTAACCAAAGTCAGAAAAACTCAGGTGGAGCAGTGCTATGCTACTGCTTTGAAATAAGTTGATCATGGGTTCACATCCCGGGTCCTCCCTGCATGGAGAGCACTTTGAGTAGTGAGAAAAGTTCTATATAAATGTAAAGAATTATTATAATTATTATTATTAAAAAACAACTTCAGCTGCCTTAACATTCAAGTATCATATCTTGTAGTAATAATGTGCCATTAAAAGATGTGTCACAATGATTTCACTAAAAAGTTTTATGTTCATTGTTTATATTCATTACTTATACTAAAAGTTTAGGTTCACATATTATTTAAAATAATGACCACCTAAAAGTGATAAACTTTTAAGCATGACTATTATACAAATGTGATCAACTATCCTCGGTTTCACATATTAATTAATATTTCAGTAAGAAGTTGAATCTTAAAACTAAAGTAAAAAAAGATGTTTTTATACTTACCATCTCCGGAGCCTTCAACTAACATGTTTTCTGGACCAGATTTCTCTTCTTTACCCTTTACATCACAGGCTTGTAACTGCAGTGGAAGCATATTTCCTTTTAAGGGAAAATAAATTAAAAAGAAACAAATGTAAACTACAGATATACAATAGTATCATTAAATTATATATCAACTCACTCAAGAAAACTAATAATTACAAATACATAAGCAAGTTGAAGATTTAGTACAATTACCACTACCCTAATAAAAACTTTTCAATTGTTGCAGATTTAAAATAGGAAATCAAGACAAATCACGTTTGGCCTTTAACAAAACCTTGCAACCAATCACATGAAACTGAAATGGATAATATTTAGGAAAAATAATATAAAAAAAGAAACATTCAATGTGTTGGTTATAATCATGCTGAAAATAACATACAAAGATAATTTGCCTTCACCTGACATAAACTGAAATGACAACATTGTAGTCTGATTACTACAGCAAAATATTATCCACAGGGAGCTAAATAAAAGCTCTATGGAGGTCTTACAAAAAGGTACTTTGAAAGGTCTAACTGAGAAGATGTGTATAAGAATTTCAAATGCATTATATTTAAAATAGTACATGGAGGGGGGCATTGTTAGGAGGTAAAGGAAATATGGAACTACCAGGATATAGTAAAGATCAGGATGTTCTCTAAAACTACTGACCAGGAAAGGAGAAAGGTTATCAATGAAAAATACTAGAATGACAAAAGCAACTTTAAAAAAAATGCAGGAATTTATGGCATTAACTGGTCATTTCCTTTTATTTTGTATGCAATGTTCATTTTTAAAAATGTGATCTATGGTTTAAGATGGCAAGACAAAGTCATTTCTTTCAATATTCTGAGAAAATAATTATTTGAGCAAAGACATCCCATCTTATCACCCAAAAAAACTAAGTACTTATTCTTAAGCACCATCACTGAATGAGGCTGTCCTCTTCACAGGAATTAGGACACCTGACAGAAGAGTGGAAAATTAGTAGGTCCAAGTCTAAATATATCCTAGTGTAATCCAATTATTTGTCCAGAAAGCTGAAGTTAAAGAAATTTAACTTTAATCTTTTCAACAAAATTCTTAAACACACAACAAAAACCAAGGAATGGCTAAATAGGAAAAAAGGAAGAACTCTTTCTTGAAATGTCTCATTCAAAGCTTGGATCGTGATTCTAGAAAAAAAAGTGTGGAACTGCCTAAACAAGACTGTGCACAGAAAATAACCTCTTCCAAAATTGCCCACTAGGGGGAAATTTACCATCAAAACTTCAGCCAGACATAAAAAAGGCCTCAAAGAATCTTTATAAAGTAAAAGCATTTAACAAAAATGCTATGTAGCACAAGATGCTCTGTACAGCACAGAGTAAATTGCCTGAGAAGGCAAAGCAATCCAATGCAAGCACAGTCCCAGTACAGAATCCAAAACAAAGTTTAAAAAAAACAGAGCAAAGATTTAAAAATCCAGTAATCACAAAGATCCAAAACACAGCAACAAAACAAGTAAACACTCCACTCCCTAGCACATTTGAAATGAACCACCACAAACATTAGGAGACCCTTCATATTTATAGGTCCAAGTGCAGTTCCTAGTGGTTACCGGCACATGGTCCCGCCTTTTGGTATTTAACTCTGAAAAGTTTATTCAGCAGCTGAATCCACTACCACATGCCTCAGGTGCTCCTCCACCAACCTCAACTACTTTACCCCAAAGCCTGCGCACATACACTGCCAGCCTTGCCTCACCCAAGCTCCATGTGAACATCCAAGGCTCACCGGTGGCCAAGAATGCAAGATGGTTTTCAGCAGCAATGTGCTCTTTATGTGCTGTGTACATGTACTCCCCTTATCTGCACCTGTGAGCGTGATTCACTGCTGGCTTCTCCACATATCTGCAAGGGAGCACTTAAATCACACATCAGATCGTGATGAACAAAATATTCATGTGGAAAATATTTATTGACTAATGCTATGTAATTCCTTAAGAACAATATGATGTAACAATCCTGAATGGAAACCAATATCACCCACCCACTGAGGGCTGGATTCAACATCATAATAAAAATCACAGTCAAAAACTGAAATCACAGGCTGATCCAGCTTGCGTGAATTTCATAACAGCAACTCATAATGTGGCTCAGTAGTGTGTATGACCCCCCACCTGCCTGTATGCACTCCCAACAACGTCTGGGCATGCTCCTGATGAGACAGCAGATGGTGTCCTGGAGGATCTCCTCACAGACCTGTATCAGGACATCAGTGAGCTCCTGAACAGTTGATGGCACTACTTGGCAGTGTTGGATGCACCAATACATAATATTCCAGAGGTTATCAATTGGATTCAGGCCTGGGGAACATGTGGGCCAGTCAATAGCATCAATGCACAAAACAGAACCCAGGGCCACTGCAGCAGTATTACAATGGCTTCAAGGATTTCATCCCAGTGCCTAACAGCAATCAGGGCACAGTTGCCTAGCACTTGGAGGTCTGTGTGACCCTCCAAGCATATGCCTCCTCAGACCACCACTGACTCACTGCCAAAACAGTCACGCTGGATGATGTTGCAGGCTGCATAACTTTCACCATGGGGTCTTTAGACTTTTTCATGTCTGTTACATGTGCTCAGTGTGAACCTGCTTTAATATGTGAAGAGAACGGGAACTGGCAAATGCTGTGGTGTAGCGGGTCCACAGCTCATGTCAAAGGGCCAATTTTAAATAAATAATCAACGCACTCGCGGCTTAGCGAGGGGCGTGGCAGTTGTGTGGCTGAAGCACTTCCCGGGACGATTCATGCACAGGTGAAAAATCGTCTGCATTCGTGATTGTGCTCGGGGCTACCGATTTGCCACAGCTGCCACGTCCTCTTCATAAATACAAGTGCAAGGCGGCTAAGCAGGGAAAGAAAGAGATATGGAGGTTGCAGGAGAGCAGGAAGTAGTATGAAGAGAGAACTGGTGTGAGCAAGCAAGACAGCAAAAGCGAGCATGTGCTCGCAGGCAGGCAGGAAGCTGGACAGTAAGCCCTAGCAGTGGTATTTGGCCAACACTCAGAGGGGCAGAAGGAAGCGGTGGCTCTAGCTGAGCGAACAAGGAGCTGGAGTGACCAGGGATGAAAGACGGCTGGCTGTATAAGGCTGAGATGGCAGCAGGAATTGTGGAGTCTTGGGAAGGTGAGCCTCAGCGTGAGCGACCTAGCGTTGAAGAACCCAAATCTCGGTCCGGTAATGTAGCCGTACAGAGCCAGGGAACGGAAGGCAACCGGACAGTGGTAAGGTCAGCTGCAGGAAGGGTGGCTCCATTGTTGAGAAGTCTGTATGGGAGAAGTAGGGGAGCCGCCACATAAAAGACAACACCGGCTAGTTTAAAGAGACAATTTTCAGCATTGTTTTAACCTTGTTTTAAAGGATTGTTTTTTTTCTATTGGATTTTAACCTTCACTTCACTTCTATTTTTATTGGTTATTTATTTAGTGAAGACATTTTTGAAACACGGCATTATTTATTTGAACACTGTTTCTTTTTGTTGTTGCTTTTAAATAACAGCACTTTGCACTTTTGCACCATCCCCTTGCTCTATTTGTTGTGCCTCATTGCCGAGCTCATTGGTAACATTACCGATGGTGCTGAGTTCAATGGCTCCCGAATGGACGATGGGAACATGCAGTGAACCCGCATCGTCACAAATGCCAATCGAGTTCCATGGTGATGTCTCACTACAAGACGTTGGGTCCTCATGAAGTCTGTATTTGACAGTCTGATCAGAAACATACACACCAGTGGCCAGTTAGATGTCATTTTGTAGGGCTCTGGCAGTACTCCTCCTGTTCCTCCCCGTACAATGAAGCAGATATCAGACCTGCTGCTGGGTTGATGCCTTTCTGCAGACCTGTCCAGCTCTCCTTGTGTAACAGCCTGTCTCTTGGAATTTCCTCAATGATCATGAGACTGTGCTGGGACACGCAGCAAAACTTCTTGCGACAGCACGTATGGATGTGCCATCCTGGAGGGGCTAGACTACTTGTGCAACCTGAATCAGCTGCAGGTACCGCCTCCCGCTACTATTACTGACAAGGATACTAGCAAAATGCAAAACTAGAGATGAAACAGTCAGGAAGGATAACAAGAGAGCAATTGTTTGTGGCCACCACTAATAAAACCATTCCCTTTATCAGGTTTGTCTTGCTGTTGCCTCTACAGTGCACATGTTGTTACTTTCATTTGAACCAAAATCAGGAGAAAGTTAATTCACAATTCCTTATGCTTCCTAATTGGACAGATTGATATCCCTGAAACTTAACTGACTTGGTGTTAAGACTATAATAATTAGATGGTTCCCTTAATGTATTATATATAAGTAGAGATGTATTAGATACAGATAATCCCTTACAGAATCTCAGTCTATTCATAAATGGCACACGTCAGCTGTAATTCTGACTGAGCCCAAGATATAGTATGAACACAGCAAATATTAAACAGCAGCACATACTAAGCCAAATTCCAGGTTTCATGAGTCTGACATCCATTAGGATGAGATGCCGCATTTCTTTGCACTTCTTATATAGCGATATGCAAATTCAAACGCCTGAAGTTGGAATGAAGTTGGAATGTGCTGGTCAACAAAACCTTTACAGTATTGACAGAAAAATCACAAGTGAGTAACGATTCAGTTTATTTCTCAGGTGTCTGTGTTTTGTTTAATTAATAATTCACTTGCCACTTGGAAAAGGAGAAATCCTTTTTAAAAATAAAACAGCACTGATCTAGAGACTGACAGTCAACATACAAGATCACCATACTGTTGCAGACTAATCACTTTTGCTTTAAAAAGGTCGTTTAACAACGAAGTGATACAAACATTGTAAAATTCCTGAGTTGGCAGTATCATTACCGAACTACAGGTAGGTAGGTGAAGAGAGTCTGCCAACTGGTGAAAAACTGAACATACTAATGTGTTTTTTGTTTTAATTCGGTGTTTATCTTTTTGATTTTACATTCACAGCTCAAAATACCCAATGTGAAAATAATCCAGTAGCAGAATTACGTTTTATTATTGGTCCCCCTTTCTACAATTTTCCTCTCTCTCAAAATGGATAGTTGAAATATGATATTCTTTAAGTTCTTAACATCAGCCACATCATATATATTGCATACCAGGGATTTGTCCTGCCTTGAATCCAAAGCTGCTGGGATAGGCTCCAGGTTTCCTACTCTGGATATACAGGTTTAGAAAATGTATATATTGTTCCAAATTTCAGATGCTGTCTCTGCCATTTTGTGGCTGTCTATACTCATATTAACCAGTCTTAATCTGCTCATTAAGGGTTTACTGTTCTTATGAATGGGCTATTCAAGTCTCACTGCCGCTACCTTTGACATTACATGCTTGTTTTTCTTTGTTTCCCTCAGTAGATCCAGGTGGGGTGAGCACATTGATTCAATTCTAAGACCCTGTTCTTCACAAGCCCCCATGATTTTCATGATCATACCTGTCAGAACAAATTAGAATCTATTTCTGATTTTTGATATCTTTTCAGGCTTACAAGTGGCAAAATTCTGTCTATAAATTTTATGTGCCTGAGATGGAATCAGAGATCAATATGGCTGGTAGAAAATAAAGCCCAGTATGGGAGATTTTTTGAATGCAATATTGAAGGCATTCATTTTAAGCACATCGTCTTGGAGTACGATATGTTGTGTGCTGTAGACATTTAGAGAAAAAAACCCTTAAACCTTAAAATTCAACTAAATTTCATTACAAATTGTCCCATTGTAAGCAACAGAAGGAAAAGTGCAAACAGTCAGCGCACATTTCTTCAGGAAAAATTACATATTTTTAAAAATATTTTCTAAAATTTCATAAAATTGGTCATATTCAGTACCTGATTTTGATTACCGTATTTACGCATGTACCATGCACACATTTTTCCCCCGAAAATTAGCATTAGAAAATCAGGTGTGTGTCATACACGAGGAAATGTAATTCTGTAATTTTTACTTCTTCTGCTTGGGCGCTCTCTCTCTCACGCTTGCTCCCTCTCTCACGCTCACTCTCTAAACATTTCCTATACAATCAAAATGCGCATCATACACGGAGGAAAAAACAATTTTCGCGATTTTCTTTGTAAAAATTAGGGTGCATGATACACGAGTAAATATGGTATGCTTGCTTTTATCAGACAAAAACAAAACCAGATAGTAAACCATATAGTGTAGCAAGTTTCCACTAACCTTTAATTCATATCATATCCAAACTTGAGTGTACAGTTCTGTCCGATTGTGACACAAAACTAAACTCCATAGTAGCTCTTTAACCACACCATAATTGCTAAAATTAAAACTGAAATTATCTATACTAATAAAAGGCAAAGCCCTCACTCACTCACTCACTCACTCACTCATCACTAATTCTCCAACTTCCCGTGTAGGTAGAAGGCTGAAATTTGGCAGGCTCATTCCTTACAGCTTACTTACAAAAGTTGGACAGGTTTCATTTCGAAATTCTACGCCTAATGGTCATAACTGGAAGGTATTTTCTCCATTAACTGTAATGGAGTAGAGCTGCAAAGGCGTAGAGGGGGTTTAGTGTGACATCATCACGCCTCCACGTAATCACGTGAACTGACTGTCACGCAGTGCGTAGAAAACCAGGAAGACCTACAAAAAGCGCTTAAGAAAACATGCATTATATAATTGAGAAGGCAGCGAAACAATAAGAAGCGAGCGAGTGGCATATACTACCATATTCATGAGTGCTGCTACCTCGGAAAGAAAGCAAGGTGTAAACCTAAACTTTAAATTAAGTTCATAGACAGGCTACCGCTGGCGTTTCACATGCCCACAGGTAATGCGGGATACAAGTTTAATGAGAGGGGCGGGATATAAGCGAGAGTTTTGATCACTTTGTAACTAAGTTAAAATTGTAGGTGAAGGGGTGTGCTTATGCAAATTCCGAGAGACTGTGTTTGTGGGGATTGACAGTTAAAGGGGTGGGGAGTCACGTCATCATCTCCCCTCCCATTTACCTCAAGTTAATACACACGCTGTCTCTAGAGTTTCAACACACTGAATCCTCCAGGCACTACTTACAAAAGGTCACATTGACAAGCGTGTTACGCTATTTTTAAAATCTTTCCTTTTCTTAGCACAAGCACAGCTGAGAAGCTTCGATGCATGTGCTCCATAAGCGTTGAAAAATAATGCATTTAATCACACTTTGCATTACAAGCAAAGGGAGCTTTTGTCAATGCATGATTTCCTGGTACACCGATTACATTGATCAGCGCATCCCGATTCATTTTACCCTCGCACCACCTTAGTTTGAGAAGAAGTATGAAAAATATGAGGTTAACACAGAAAAACAGATCACCAATTCAAGCTTTATGAATAATCGATTAAGCCATCAATAATTGTTTTGGTAAAGCCATCCTCCTTCCATTTTATAATTTTTCCGCCACTAGCCATGATTAAATGAGCGGTAAAAAGTAAGAGCGAGGGTGACTTATTTAGGCAGGAATATATATGATAGCAACACTCATGACAATGTCAATCATGTTACGTTATTATTAAAATGTTTCCTTTTCTTTTCATTACTTCTTTAACACACTACTTCTCCGCTGCGGTAGCGGGTATTTTGCTATATATATAATATATGAATGACCTCCAAAAGCGCTGAGACTTTTGATATCATGAGCGTGTCTGCAAAAGGGTCTCCTGCCCAGCAAAAGTCGAGCAGCCAGCGCGTGCATAGCTGTGCCGGCCTTTGAGGCGCTGACTGCGCTTCTGCCTTAAGTCAAAGTGAGCACTTTTAATTTTTTTCATCCGCCCCCTGAGCTATAGCCCAGACAAGTGCAAACACGGGACCCCTTTTCTACACCACGGCAAAATAATATTAAGGCGATTCACACTTTCTTTTGCATATATCGATTATCAGGTCCTCAGCTCGGATTATGAACACACGCATACGAGTGGAGGACTCACAGTGCCATCACAGCCGATTAATGGCGGGGCGTCTCACCAGTCTACACAAGACCCACGCGACTGTCGCCAAAAGGCGATCATAGCGTCAGCGAACACATCTCTCTATACTATATAAAAGAAAAAGGCAACTTTCCTTTCTTTACACCTTTTTTCCTTTTATCCCAAACCAAAGCCTTTCTCTCTTAACACGGCAGAGGACACAAAAATAATTTTCTTTAATTGCCGGTAAGGCACATTACCAGAGGCACAAATTTGAGCGTTCACATAGAAAATGTAATTTCTATACCACAGCCGTCGTGTAGCGCCTTTCAAAAGGGATCTACTACGAGAGATGATCCATATACATTTTAGCTGCTGTTAGTTACTTACCTGTTTTGTTACACAGTCTTTAAAATGTAGTTTACCATAACCACTCCAGTAGTGCTCAATGTACCTGTACTTCTTAAAACGTTAATGTTTTACTGTTTAATAACTTATAGACTATATTTCATTATTTTTCCCTTGCACTCAGTGACCAAAGCTATACACACACATATAGACACATACAAACATACACACAAGTATATGTATATATATATATACACACACACATATCTAGATTATATATATATATATATATATATATATATATATATATATATATATATATATACATACATACATACACACACACACACACACACACACACACACACATATATATAATTTGTGTGTGTAGATATGCATATAGATATGTAGATATGAAGATATGTATGTGTATATATATATGTATATTTTATATATATGTATGTATGTGTGTATGTATATATATATATGACAGCAGCAATCAAGCTGTGAGAAAACAGTAAAAGGAGGCGTGTCAGGCGCGTGGTACATTTTCTGATGCAGCTACGAAAACAACTTTGTGACGCTGCCACCAAATACACAAAACAATTACTTTGACAATCATGTTACATTATTTTTAAAATGTTTCCTTTTCTTTTCATAACTTCTTTAACACATGACATCGCTCTGAGCTTGGGTATTTTGCTATATATATATATATATATCACAGCGACACTCATAACAGTGACAAAACAATTACATTGACAATCATGTTACGTTATTTTCAAAATGTTTCCTTTTCTTTCTCTTTCCTTTTTAACACACTACTTGCTGCAAGCGGGTAATTGCTATATATATATATATATATATATAGATATATATATATATATATATATATATATATATATATATAGATAGATATGAGAACAACATAGATAGATAGATAGATAGATAGATAGATAGATAGATAGATAGATAGATATGAGAACAACACTCATATCAATGACAAAACAATTACATTAACAATCATGTTACGTTATTTTTAAAATTTTTCCTTTTCTTTTCGTACCTTCTTTAAAACACTACTTCTCCGCTGCGAAGCGCGGGTATTCTGCTAGTCTATAATAATAAAAGGCAAAGCCCTCACTGACTGACTCACTCACTCATCACTAATTTTCCAACTTCCCATGTAGGTAGAAGGCTGAAATTTGGCAGGCTCATTCCTTACAGCTTACTTACAAAAGTTAAGCAGGTTTCATTTCGAAATTCTACACGTAACGGTCATAACGGTTGACATCAACCGCCATGTTGAACTTTCTTATTTATGGCCCCATCTTCACGAAATTTGGAAGGAGGCTTCCCTGCGCTAACCGAAACCGATGTACGTACTTATTTTCGGTGGTGTGACACCACTGTCGGACGCCATATTGAACTTTCCAAAGTCACTAATTCTCCAACTTCCCGTGTAGGTAGAAGGCTGAAATTTGGCAGGCTTATTCCTTACAGCTTACTTACGAAAGTTAAGCAGGTTTCATTTTGAAATTCTACGTGTAACGGTCATAATGGTCGACAATGTCCGCCATGTTGAACAGTTCTTATTTATGGCCCCATCTTCATGAAATTTGGTAGTTGGCTACCAAAACCAATGTACGTATTTATTTCGGTGGTATGACGCCACTGTTGGCCGCCATATTGAACTTCCCAACGGTTTTTGTTACTTATGGACCCCCTTCAAGAAATTTGGTACGCGGGTTCCCAACGCTAACTGAATCCTACTTACGTACATATATACGTCCATAGCCTGCAGCTCGGTCACCGTGTGAGGCAGCGTTGGGTCCCCCATCCCAACGCCTCCCACGTTGTAGGCTGCCTACCTATATAAGGCCGTCTGTCGCTCCGGTCTCTACATTCCCTTCCTTGCTTCGCCACGGGATTCACGTCTCACTGCTGATAACTACAGCCTTTTTATTTAATCCACGGCTTCTCTGCTGTTTTATTGTTCATTTATTATGATTAAAGTTATTGTGTAGGTATTTTAGACTTACTTTACATTGTTCAGGTACCCATTTCCTTTATCGTTCCAACCGTACCCCCATTAACATGTCTATCAAGGTGATCACCATCGATCAAAGAACTGTCACTTACCGAGTGGTTTCCATGCCTGGAGATGGCACCTGCCTTTTCCATTCTCTTTTTTACAAATTGCACCGCCATATCAGGCTCACTCTTGATATCCGGAAAAACATTGTGTCTTATGTATTGAATGACTGGGACAGGTTCAAGGTGTGGACTGATGATGGTACAGGAGATAATTATACTACACAGGAGCACAATAAGAGTGAAATGCTTAAGCCCTTCACCTATGGTTCTGCATGTGAGTTGATGGCTGCTGCTGAATTGTTCGGTTGTCACTTTCAAGTGTACAGAAATGGCCAAATATTTTACACCTTTTGACAACCGCCAATGCCTCTTAAACATCTTAGATTCACAGGTGACGATTTCAGTAGTGGACACTTCGATGTTTATGGATGTTTAAACTCTCGAAAGCTGGATGTGAAGTTATCGATGAAACCGGTTGTATGCTTACAACGCTTGACAGATGCCGAATGTCACATCAACACAAGTCCTGAAAATACTGTCGTAATTGAAACAAACCATGAAACTCAAACCGATTATGACAGCAGCAATCCAAGCTGTGAGATTTGAGACAAGATTACTTTTCACATGGCCAACTGTACGTTGCATGCTCAAGAGTAAGCTCAGCGTACAG
Source organism: Polypterus senegalus (assembly GCF_016835505.1). Classification (NCBI taxonomy): domain Eukaryota; kingdom Metazoa; phylum Chordata; class Cladistia; order Polypteriformes; family Polypteridae; genus Polypterus; species Polypterus senegalus. The sequence continues at coordinate 110,612,328 of NC_053159.1, read as the reverse complement.
CTTGGTTATATTACAACCGGAGGGCCGAACTAACAATGTGGTATACAAAGAGATCCTTAACAAATAATTATTGGTATATTTTCCCTCAGTTTAAAAAGGTTTAATTTTATTCTTGATAAAAATTTTAAGGCAGTACTTTGCCGCTGCGAAACCTGGGTATTTTGCTAGTCATATATAAAAATAAAATAGAAATGTCTTTAAGAGAATAAAAACTAAATTAAAACTAAAAATACACAATGAAGGAAAACTAAAACTAAACTGAATTTCCAAGATAGATCAGAAAAAATATAGAAATAAAAACTAATATAAAATGATAAGCTTGCTACATACACTCACATTTAATATTATTCCTACTGATTATCTGTTTCAATCAAAAGAATACCCTGTCCTGTAAAAATCATATATTGCAATAACCATCAACAAATGCCATGTCACTAGGAAAAAATCAGGAATTGATGTACAGCTCCTGAATGTTATACTCATTGACAATTGTGCAGAACATGTTCTGCAGCTCCAGTGACCTAACAATTATTTTAGTTTAATCACTTATTTTGACTGATGCCTTTATTCAAGGCAACTTACAACATTTGAGGCACAATTGTTTATATGGTTATTTTTCCAATTTGAGCACAGTGAGGTGAAGCAACCTGCTCATGGCCACAGAGTGTTTGTAGCAATATTTGAACCTACAACCTAAAGGTCTAAAGTCCAAAGCCTTAAGAGCACTGCACCACACTGCATGCCAATAATCTTAGTTCTTAAACCTACACATTTTGTATACAGAAAATCAGTAAGTTACATAGTACTTAGTTTAGTTAACAAAGCTACTTTTTTTTTTTTACATTAGTGTAAAAAGCTTACTTTTCTTAATATTATTAGCTACAGAAAGTAATCATTCAATTAAAAAATAAACACTTAAAAAATACTATAATCTACAAGCAGTGGTCACATGAGAAAGAAATTACTCAAAAACTGGAACAAATATTGTTTTATCCCAAAGCAGAGCTGTATGTTGGGATTTGTTTATTTAAAAAAACACACCATATTCTTCATGATTGATACTTAAAGCAGGTGCAATACTGCAAACATCCTTACTAAGTGAAACGGGAATATCTACGCAACAAGAACACAGAAACTGAAAATGGAAATTTGACAATCAATATTAGTATGTACTCACCATGCTTAAATAGAAGTTTGAGCCTAACCTGGACCATTGACTCAATTAGTGAGGAAGCTTTATACTCTGCATCAAGGCCATCACTAATGGCAGAGAGTGCCATTATTACCTTGGCAATACTTCCTCGGGCCAGAGCAAAGGCTAGCAGGGTCAGTTTGGCTTCCGGTGTCACACAGCACCTAAATTAAATGAGAAAATGTTTAATATACTGACACATTGTCTAAAGTACAAAGTTAAATGAGTAGCCTTTAGGTATACCAAACATTTAAAATAGCATCAACTTATGTGAAATGGCACTGGAAAAATAAAACTACAAATGAGGAAGAATTCAAAAACTGAACTTGGCACCAAACAACATACGTTTCTGTCTTGAATTGTGCAAGAGACGTCTCTCATTCCGTTAATCCACTTTACTCCCTACAGCATGAGCGGCTCAGGTACTGTTACACTTTTAAGTGGAGGTGCAAGAAAGAAGGAAATGCCCATTGAGGACCCTCATTCCCTCTCACCCACAGAGGCATGGGGTGATACAAAAACTAACACCACACAAGCCCTGCTACACTTTCATTCATTCTCACTCATCAATGTACACATAACCAAATGCACCTCTTTACATTCCAACAGTCTCATCCACAGCAGCAGCAGAAGAGATGTTCTCATATCACTTTGTACAAAACAGGAGAGCAAGACAGTTGTTTCGTGTACT
>NC_053159.1:110545445-110605445 GCF_016835505.1 Polypterus senegalus | reverse complement strand
GCAAATCCACCTCTGAATGGCTGAAGAAAAACAAAATGAAGACTTTGGAGTGGCCTAGTAAAAGTCCTGACCTGAATCCAATTGAGATGCTATGGCATGACCTTAAAAAGGTGTTTCATGCTAGAAAACCCTCAAATAAAGCTGAATTACAACAATTCTGCAAAGATGAGTGGGCCAAAATTCCTCCAGAGCGCTGTAAAGACTCACTGCAAGTTATCGCAAACGCTTGATTGCAGTTATTGCTGCTAAGGGTGGCCCAACCAGTTATTAGCTTCAGGGGGCAATTACTTTTTCACACAGGGCCATGTAGGTTTGTTTTTTTTTCTCCCTAAATAATAAAAACCACCATTTAAAAACTGCATTTTGTGTTTACTTGTGTTATATTTGACTAATGGTTAAATGTGTTTGATGATCAGAAACATTTTGTGTGACAAACATGCAAAAGAATAAGAAATCAGGAAGGGGGCAAATAGTTTTTCACACCACTGTATATAGCAAAATACCCGCGCTTCGCAGCGATGTCATGTGATAAAGAAGTTATGAAAAGAAAAGGAAACATTTTAAAAATAATGTAACATGATTGTCAAAGTAATTGTTTTGTGTATTTGGCGGCAGCTGCATCAGAAAATGTACCACAACATCTGACATGCCTCCTTTTTAGTGTTTTCTCACAGCTTGGATTGCTGCTGTCATATATATATACACACACACAAACACATACATACATATATATACACATACATATCTTCATATCTACATATCTATATACATATCTACATATACACACATATATATATATATATATATATATATATATATATATATATATATATATATATACATACCTATCTAGGTGTATAGCTTTGGTCACTGAGTGCAAGGGAAAAATAATAAAATATAGTCTATAAGTTATTAAACAGTAAAACATTAACGTTTTAAGAAGTACAGGTACATTGAGCACTACTGGAGTGGTTTCAGGTAAACTACATTTTAAAGACTGTGTAACACAACAGGTAAGTAACTAACAGCAGCTAAAATGTATATGGATCATCTCTCGGTAGTTGATCCCTTTTGAAAGGCGCTACACGACGGCTGTGGTATAGAAATTACATTTTCTATGTGAACGTTCAAATTTGTGCCTGTGGTAATGTGCCTTACCGGCATTTAAAGAAAATTAGTTTTGTGTCCTCTGCAGTGTTAAGAGAGAAAGGCTTTGGTTTGGGATAAAAGGAAAAAAGGTGTAAAGAAAGGAAAGTTGCCTTTTTCTTTTATATAGTATAGAGAGATGTGTTCGCTGACGTTATGATCGCCTTGTGTAGACTGGTGAGACGTCCCGCCATTAATCGGCTGTGATGGCACTGTCAGTCCTCCACTCGTGTGCGTGTTTTCATAATCCGAGGTGAGGACCTCATAATCGTATACGTGCAAAAGAAAGTGTGAATCGCCTTAATATTATTTTGCCGTGGTGTAGAAAAGGGGTCCGTGTTTGCACTTGTCTGGGCTATAGCGCAGGGGGAGGATGAAAAAAATTAAAAGTGCTCACTTTGACTTAAAGCAGAAGCGCAGTCAGCGTCTCAAAGGCCGGCACAGCTATGCGCGCTGGCTGCTCGACTTTTGCTGGGCAGGAGACCACAGTTTTTGCAGACACGTTCATGATATCAAAAGTCTCAGCGCTCTTTGGAGGTCATTCATATATTATATATATAGCAAAATCCCCGCGTCTCGCAGCGGAGAAGTAGTGTGTTAAAGAAGTAATGAAAAAGAAAAGGAAACATTTTAATAATAACGTAACATGATTGACATTGTCATGAGTGTTGCTGTCATATATATGCCTGCCTAAATAAGTCACCCTCGCTTTGCTCTTACTTTATTTACCGTTCATTTAATCATGGCTATTGGCGGAAAAATTATAAAATGGAAGGAGGATGGCTTTACCAAAACAATTATTGATGGCGAATCGATTATTCATAAAGCTTGAATTGGTGATGTTTTTCTGTGTTAACCTCATATTTTTCAGACTTCTTCTCAAACTAAGGTGGTGCGAGGATAAAATGAATCGGGATGCGCTGATCAATGTAATCGTGTACAGTACCAGGAAATCATGCATTGACAAAAGCTCCCCTTTGCTTGTAATGCAAAGTGTGATTAAATGCATTATTTTTTAACGCGTTATGGAGCACATGCATCGAAGCTTCTCAGCTGTGCTTGTGCTAAGAAAAGGAAAGATTTTAAAAATAACGTAACACGATTGTCAATGTGACCTTTTGTAAGTAGTGCCTGGAGGATTCAGTGTGGAGAAACTCTATAGAGACAGCGTGTGTATTAACTTGTGGATTTTTCTGTGAGTATTTGGTGGCAGTCTGACAAAGTTGCTTCGAAGACGGCATTAGCGCGAGCTCAGCTCAGACCGAAATTAGATGAATGGGAGGGAGATGATGACGTGACTCCCCACCCGCCTTAACTGTCAATCCCCACAAACACAGGCTCTCGGAATTTGCATAAGCACACCCCTTCACCTACAATTTTAACTTAGTTATAAAGTGATCAAAACTCTCGTTTATATCCTGCGTCCTCTCATTAAACTTGTATCCCGCATTACCTGTGGGCATGTGAAACGCCAGCGGTAGCCTGTCTATGAACTTAATTTAAAGTTTAGGTTTACACCTTGCTTTCTGTCCGAGGCAGCAACACTCATGAATATGGTAGTATATGTCACTCGCTCGCTTCTTATTGTTTTTCGCTGCGTTCTCAATTATATAATGCATGTTTTCTTAAGCGCTTTTTGCAGGTCTTCCTGATATTATACGCACTGCGTTGACAATCAGTTCACGTGATTACGTGGGAGGCGTGATGATGTCACACGAAACTCCGCCCTTCCAGCTCAACTCCATTACAGTTAATGGAGAAAATACCTTCCAGTTATGACCATTAGGCGTAGAATTTCGAAATGAAACCTGCCCAACTTTTGTAAGTAAGCTGTAAGGAATGAGCCTGCCAAATTTCAGCCTTCTACCTACACGGGAAGTTGGAGAATTAGTGATGAGTGAGTGAGTGAGGGCTTTGCCTTTTATTAGTATAGATATATATATACACACATACACATATATATATACACATATATACACATATATACATACACATATATATATATACATATATACATATACATACATACATATACATACATATATATACATATACATACATATATATACATACATATATATACATACATACATACATACATATATATATACACATACATATATATATACACATACATATATATATACACATACATATATATATACACATACATATATCCTAACGAATTCATTCAAGCCTAGGTTCCATCAATGAATACACCCCCAATTATAGTCTTAGGAGAAAGGCCACACTTAAGACTACAAAATTCTAATTAACAGGCATTAAACCACAGGTGAGTGTAATGATTTATTTAAGAGGTGTCCAGCAGACAGGTGACTATAAAAGGGCATTACTTAACAAAGAAAAGCCCTTCCCATTTCATGCTGTCAGCAATGGCTCCACATATACATATATATATATATATATATATATATATATATATATATATATATATATATTGTAAAAGGCGCTATAAAGTGCCCGACCCGGCACAGACTTACACAGAGGCACGTGTAAAACAAACAGGCTTTTATTTTTCTCTTCAGCCGTGGGGCACGTCTTCCCCGTGTCCCACAGGCCCAACACAGTTACAAAAGCACACAATTCAGCACAAACAAGCCTTCCTGGCACCACCACTCCTCCCAGGCAACCTCGTCCTCTTCCTCCCGATACTGGCCTCGAATTAAGGCAGGCTGGCCCGTTTTATAGCCCACCCAGAAGTGTTCCAGGTGCTTGACCAGCTGGCCCTGATTGCACCTCCGGGTGGGGCTGATAACTCGTCCAAACGGGTTGTTGGCTCTTGGCAGCACCCCCTAGCGGCCACCCCATCTCCCAACCAGGCTGTGGAGGACTCCATGTCCCATAGATCCACGTGGGAGACGGGGAAACAAATAACGGCCGGGGAGGCTGCCACCAAGCATCCCGGGGGAGGTATTGAGCTTTCCATGGTGGCTCCCCGGAACATATGCAGCAGGGGCATCCCGGGCGGGCATGGGACCCGGCTGTCCGTCACAATATATATATATATATATATATATATATATACATACATATACATATACATATACATATATATATATACATATATACACATACAAACTGGATTCCACTAAACACTAAACAAATTGTGAATAAAAACTGAATGCAATGATGTGGAGATGGCAAATGTCAATATTTTATTTGTAATAGAACATTGATGACAGATCAAACGTTTAATCCGAGTAGATGCATCATTTTAAAGGAAAAATATGTTGATTCAAAATTTCACGGTGTCAACAAATCCCAAAAAAGTTGGGACAAGTAGCAATAAGAGGCTGGAAAAAGTAAATTTGAGCATAACGAAGAGCTGGAAGACGAATAAACACTAATTAGGTCAATTGGCAACATGATTGGGTATAAAAAGAGCTTCTCAGAGTGACAGTGTCTCTCAGAAGCCAAGATGGGTAGAGGATCACCAATTCCCACAATGTTGCGCAGAAAGATAGTGGAGCAATATCAGAAAGGTGTTACCCAGCGAAAAATTGCAAAGACTTTGCATGTATCATCATCAACTGTGCATAACATCATCCGAAGATTCAGAGAATCTGGAACAATCTCTGTGCGTAAGGGTCAAGGCCGTAAAACCATACTGGATGCCCGTGATCTCCGGGCCCTTAAATGACACTGCACCACAAACAGGAAGGCTACTGTAAAGGAAATCACAGAATGGGCTCAGGAATACTTCCAGAAACTATTGTCAGTGAACAAAATCCACTGTTGCCAGCTGAAACTCTACAGTGCAAAGAAGAAGCCATTTCTAAGCAAGATCCACAAGCTCAGGCATTGTCACTGGGCCAGGGATCATTTAAAATGGAGTGTGGCAAAATGGAAGACTGTTCTGTGGTCAGACGAGTCCACGATTCAAAGTTCTTTTTGGAAATCTGGGACGCCATGTCATCCGGACCAAAGAGGTCAAGGACAACCCAAGTTGTTATCAACGCTCAGTTCAGAAGCCTGCATCTCTGATGGTATGGGGTTGCATGAGTGCGTGTGGCATGGGCAGCTTGCATGTCTGGAAAGGCACCATCAATGCAGAAAAATATATTCAGGTTCTAGAACAACATATGCTCCCATCCAGACGTCATCTCTTTCAGGGAAGACCCTGCATTTTTCAACAAGATAATGCCAGACCACATTCTGCATCAATCACAACATCATGGCTGCGTAGGAGAAGGATCCGGGTACTGAAATGGCCAGTTTGCAGTCCAGATCTTTCACCTATCGAGAACATTTGGCGCATCATAAAGAGGAAGGTGCGACAAAGAAGGCCCAAGACGATTGAACAATTAGAGGCCTGAATTAGACAAGAATGGGAGAGCATTCTTATTTCTAAACTTGAGAAACTGGTCTACTCGGTCGCCAGACGTCTGTTGAGTGTTTTAAGAAGAAGTGGAGATGCCACACAGTGGTGAAAATGGCCTTGTGCCAACTTTTTTGGGATTTGTTGACACCATGAAATTCTGAATCAACATATTTTTCCCTTAAAATGATACATTTTCTCAGTTTAAACTTTTGTTCAGTGATTTATGTTCTATTCTGAAATAAAATATTAGAAGTTGGCACCTCCACATCATTGCATTCAGTTTTTATTCACAATTTGTATAGTGTCCCAACTTTTTTGGAATCCGGTTTGTATATATACACATATATATATATATATCTATACTAATAAAAGGCAAAACCCTCACTCACTCACTTACTCATCACTAATTCTCCAACTTCCCGTGTGAGTGAAAGGCTGAAATTTGGCAGGTTCATTCCTTACAGCTTCCTTACAAAAGTTGGGCAGGTTTTATATCGAAATTCTACGCGTAATGGTCATAACTGGAAGCAGTTTCTCTCCATTTACTGTAATGGAGATGAGCTTCAACACCGTGGGGGCGGAGTTTCGTGTGACATCATCACGCCTCCCCGTAATCACGCAGTACATAGAAAACCAGGAAGACCTCAAAAGCGCTGAAGAAAACATGCATTATATAATTGAGAAGGCAGCGAAACAATAAGAAGCGGCGAGTGACATATACAACCATATTCATGAGTTCTGCTACTTCGGAAACAAAGCACGATGTAAACCTACACTTTAAATTAAGTTCATAGACAGGCTGCCGCTGGCGTTTGTAATTTAGTGCCTGCCCATATAAGGCCGTCCGTCAGCGGCAATCCAATAGCAAACTGCCACTAAATATTCACGGGTGAAGGACTGTGCTTATGGAGAGGAAGATGAGATGGTCAGGGTGGTGTTTGACACAAACTCAGCGAAACTGCGAGAGAAAGTTTTAAGTGCCAGGACTAAGGTAACATTAAATACAGCCATGGACATAGCACGAGATGGCACCAGCACAGCTGGGAACCTTCGATGCATGTACACCGAGCGGCTCACGTGAACTGGCGCAGTGCACAGATAAAAGCAACAGTTCCAAAGAGCTGAACAAAAACAATTACACAATTGAAAAGGCAGCAAAAATATGAAGCGTCTGATACATACAAGCATATTCATAAATCCAAAACAAAGCACACGTTGGAAAAAGTCAATGTCCCGCTAAAGGAAGACAGTGTAAAAAAAACCCGTGCATGCAGTGTGTCAGGTCTCAGATAAAGAAGAAGACGAGCTGTTTATTGATGCAGTAAGAAACGAATCGATGAATGAAACCTGTCATCTTTACAGCGATTGACAAACACGGAATGTAACTTGAACACAACACATCCTACAAATACGAACCTGATTGAAAGAAATAATGATAATCAAATCCTTGATGACAGCAACACTCAGTAACACTCACAAAACAAATACTGTATATTGACAGTCATGTTACGTTATTTTTAAAATGTTCCCTTTTCTTTTCTAGCTTTTTAACACACTACTTCTCGCTGTGATACGCGGGTATATATATATATATATATATATATATATCCCGATCTACATACTCGAATAATGGATACTTTATTAGCCATCAATGATTGTTTTGGTAAAGCCATACTCAGTGTATTCATTAGATGAGCGGTAAAAAGTAAGAGCGAGGGAGGATGACTTATTGAGGCATGCAGGCTGTAGTCGCGTCAACTCTATCTGAATTGCGCGATCACATTTGAAAAATATATCTTTTCAAGTTCTATTTAGTCCATATGTGTCAAACTCAAGGGCGCGGGCCACATCCGCCCGTGTAATTATATCCGACCCGAGATCATTTTATATACTGTATTATTGTTATTAAAGCCCGGGTATATGAAGCGCTGGTAACACAATAAACTACAGATCCCATAATGCAGCGCTTCAGCTGCCTTGCCAACACTTACGCGTTAATCAAGTCTACCTTATGATGCTGCAAGTTATTGCGAAGCTAGCTCACACGATGCTGAAGAGAAAAGTTGATTCTGAAAACAGAGCCTTTAAAACCGATGGGAGGCTGAGTATATGTTTACTGAACCCGTGTGTCTCATTTGTGGAGCTAATGTGGCTGTAATTACAGAATTTAATCTAAGACGGCACTATGAGACAAAACATCAGGGTAACCTGAATGCAATGCATAAGATACAGAAAGCAGAATAATTAAATAAGAATCTGACACTTCAGCGGACGTTTTAACAATCACAAAGTGATTTCAAGTGAAGCTGCTTTTATGGGAGACACAAATGCACCAGTGCACCTTGCCCCACGTTCCCTGTTGCCAAGTAATGTTAAACCAAGTCGTCACTACGGTGTTCCCAAATACGCACTTTGCTGATAAACTGAGCGCACGCACTGAGTTTGCACGGCGCTTTGGTGACTTTGAAGAACTAAAAAAGTCCGTCTACATGCGGCTCGAACCTTGTGCATGTTTGGTAGCACATATCTGTGTGAGAAGCTCTTCTCAGTGATAAAGACTAACAAAACAGCACACAGGAGTCGCCTCACTGATGAGCACCTGCAATCCATCCTGAGAATCTCCACAACACAGAACCTCACACCAAACAGAAACGAACCTGTGGCCAAAAAAAGATGCCAGGCGTCCAGCTCTAAAATGACATATGAGCAAAGACAACTGAATGATTTGATTTGTTATTGCTGAAAGGAACACATTTTATTTATATTTCCAGGTTTTGTTATGCAGCATGTTCATATTTGAATTTGTATAATTTTGACAGGATATATTTTTATGGAGAGCAAAATCTTTTGGGATATTTAAAATCTAAGTTTATTTTTTATATAAAATTACATAAGAGTAAAGAAATTTGAATGTTTGTTCAAACATAATTTTAGACAGGATATATTTTTATGGAGAGCAAAATATAAGTTGTTTAAGGTTTGAGTTGATTTATTCACGAATAATATTCCTGTCTGTTTTTACCATTCCTACCAAAGATATTTCTGTCGACTAAATAAAAATTCCTTCTATTTAAAATTTAAATAGAACTTGAACAAATACGATAGTTCATAATATACACGCAGACTTGCACATAAGAGCGGGAGTTATCCGTTTTAACAAGCAGCTTATTGCACTGATACGAAATAGCTGTGTGTATATATGTAGATATGTATGTATATGTATATATATGTTTATATATGTGTGTGTGTATGTATGTATATATATGTATTTGTGTGTATGTATGTATGTATTTATGTGTGTATGTATTTATGTGTATATGTATAGATATGTAGATATACACTGTATGTATGTATATATGTGTATATGTGGTGTGAAAACTATTTGCCCCTTCCTGATTTCTTATTCTTTTGCATGTTTGTCACACAAAATGTTTCTGATCATCAAACACATTTAACCATTAGTCAAATATAACACAAGTAAACACAAAATGCAGTTTTTAAATGATGGTTTTATTATTTAGGGAGAAAAAATCCAAACCTACATGGCCCTGTGTGAAAAGTAATTGCCCCTTGTTAAAAATAACCTAACTGTGGTGTATCACACCTGAGTTCAATTTCCGTAGCCACCCCAGGCCTGATTACTGCCACACCTGTTTCAATCAAGAAATCACTTAAATAGGAGCTGCCTGACACAGAGAAGTAGACCAAAAGCACCTCAAAAGCTAGACATCATGCCAAGATCCAAAGAAATTCAGGAACAAATGAGAACAGAAGTAATTGAGATCTATCAGTCTGGTAAAGGTTATAAAGCCATTTCTAAAGCTTTGGGACTCCAGCTAACCACAGTGAGAGCCATTATCCACAAATGGCAAAAACATGGAACAGTGGTGAACCTTCCCAGGAGTGGCCGGCCACCAAAATTACCCCAAGAGCGAGAGACGACTCATCCGAGAGGTCACAAAGACCCCAGGACAACGTCTAAAGAACTGCAGGCCTCACTTGCCTCAATTAAGGTCAGTGTTCACGACTCCACCATAAGAAAGAGACTGGGCAAAACGGCCTGCATGGCAGATTTCCAAGACGCAAACCACTGTTAAGCAAAAGAACATTAGGCTAATCTCAATTTTGCTAAGAAACATCTCAATGATTGCCAAGACTTTTGGGAAAATACCTTGTGGACTGATGAGACAAAAGTTGAACTTTTTGAAGGCAAATGTCCCGTTACATCTGGCGAAAAGGAACACAGCATTTCAGAAAAGAACATCATACCAACAGTAAAATATGGTGGTGGTAGTGTGATGGTCTGGGGTTGTTTTGCTGCTTCAGGACCTGGAAGGCTTGCTGTGATAGATGGAACCATGAATTCTACTGTCTACCAAAAATCCTGAAGGAGAATGTCCGCCATCTGTTCGTCAACTCAAGCTGAAGCGATCTTGGGTGCTGCAACAGGACAATGACCCAAAACACACCAGCAAATCCACCTCTGAATGGCTGAAGAAAAACAAAATGAAGACTTTGGAGTGGCCTAGTCAAAGTCCTGACCTGAATCCAATTGAGATGCTATGGCATGACCTTAAAAAGGCGGTTCATGCTAGAAAACCCTCAAATAAAGCTGAATTACAACAATTCTGCAAAGATGAGTGGGCCAAAATTCCTCCAGAGCTGTAAAAGACTCATTGCAAGTTATCGCAAACGCTTGATTGCAGTTATTGCTGCTAAGGGTGGCCCAACCAGTTATTAGGTTCAGGGGCAATTACTTTTTCACACAGGGCCATGTAGGTTTGGATTTTTTTCTCCCTAAATAATAAAACCATCATTTAAAACTGCATTTTGTGTTTACTTGTGTTATATTTGACTAATGGTTAAATGTGTTTGATGATCAGAAACATTTTGTGTGACAAACATGCAAAAGAATAAGAAATCAGGAAGGGGCAAATAGTTTTTCACACCACTGTAATATATATGCCTGCCTAAATAAGTCACCCTCGCTTCGCTCTTACTTTTTTACCGTTTATTTAATCATGGCTAATGGCGGAAAAATTATAAAATGGAAGGAGGATTACACGGAGTATGGCTTTACCAAAACAATTATTGATGGCAAATCGATTATTCATAAAGCTTGAATTGGTGATCTGTTTTTGAAAGTCTTCCTGGTTTTCTACGCACTGCGTTGACATTCAGTTCACGTGATTACGTGGGAGGCGTGATGATGTCACACGAACCTCCGCCTCCCACGGCTTTCGAGCTCAACTCCATTACAGTAAATGGAGAAAAATACCTTCCAGTTATGACCATTACGCGTAGAATTTTGAAATGAAACCTGCCCAACTTTTGTACGTAAGCTGTAAGGAATGAGCCTGCCAAATTTCAGCCTTCTACCCACATAGGAACTTGGAGAATTAGTGATGAGTCAGTCAGTCAGTGACGGCTTTGCCTTTTATTAGTGTATATATATATATATATATATATATATATATATATATATATATATACACACACACACACACACACACAGTGGAACCTCAGTTAAACTTAATCCAATCCGCAACTCTGTTTGCTAACCAAACCATTCGCTAACCAAAGCATTTTTTCCTATTGAAATTAATGTAAACACATTTAATCTGTTCCAGCCTCAGAAATTTTTGTAACTTTATTTTTTAAGGGTTTTTCTGTGATGAAAAATATAGAAAAAAAAAGGTATTATTAGTACAAACAAACTAAATTGCATTAAACAGCACTGTATTCACCTTGTTTGTTGTAGTTGGTGGCATAGGTGGATGGCGGAGGAAGAGGAGAAGGAAGCTACTGCTTTGATGGGGAATCCCCCTCCATAAAAACATCGGGTAACACTGATTCGGGGCTTTTTTCACGTCGTGATTCCTTTTCTTTGGGCACAAGAAAGAGATCTAATAAAATCTGCCTTTTTCTTTGCTGTAGAATTTTTCTAAAATGCGATATTGCATTGTCATTCATTATGTTAATTGCCCTATTAGCCACAACTTTGTTAGGGTGGTGCTTCTCAATAAATTCCTGCACATCATTCCACTTACTGCAAATTTCCTTTATCTGAGTACTGGTGATTTCCTCCCTAACCTCCTCTTCCTCTGACAAATGTTCTTCCTATAAGGCTTGCACCTGTTCTTCCTGCAAGGCAACCAGCTTTTCTGTGGTTAGTTCATCTCGATGGTCCTCCATCAACTCCTCCACGTCAGCATCACTGACCTCTAATCCCACACTCTTGCCAATGGACACGATTTCACTCACTACTTCGGCACAGCTCTCTGCTTTAAATCTCTCGAAGTCTCGGACGCAACTTGGCCAAAGTTTCCTCCAGGCAGATTGCAATGTGCGGGAAGAGACCTCACTCCAGGCTTTGTCAATGAGGTTGATGCAGTGGATGTTAAAGTGCTCCTTCCAAAACACTCGAAGGGTCAAATCAGTGTCATTAGTGACCTGGAAACACCTGGAAAACAGTGCCTTGGTATACAGCTTCTTGAAATTGGAAATGATCTGCTGATCCATCATCGGTTGCAGTAATGGAGTAGTATTGGGTGGAACATATTTGACGTCAAAGTCATACTCGATATCCAGGTCTTCCTCCAAACCTGGTGGATGCGCAGGAGCATTATCCATTAAGAGAAAACATCTAATAGGAAGATCCTTTTCCTGAAGATAATTTTTGACAGTTGGGGCAAACACTCAGCCAATCCATAAATAAGGTCCAAGTTACCCATGCGAGACGTAGCGTTCACTTTCAAAAAACTCCCTGAATTCATCCACAAATGCTTTTCCTGCGGTTTCATTTGAACTTGCAGCCTCCCCGTGCCTTATAACACTATGGCGAAAATTATCAAACCACCCTCTACTCGCTTGTTGGCATTGTGTAACTGCTTAGCCTTTTCACAAATTATTGCTTCGCTAACACTACCTCCAGCCAGCTGCTTTCATTGATCCAAATTAACAACAGTTTTTCCACTTCTTCTAGCACTTTAGACCTTTGTTTAATTAACATAGTCACTCCTTTGGCCAGTTCAGCCAGCTTAAACGCCTCTTTGTTCTTTAGAATTGTACAGACAGTCGATTTCGGCATATTGTATTCCTTTGCGATGTCGGAAACATGAATATCATTCTCGTGTTTTGCTATAATTTCTTTCTTTACTGCTACACTTATACGTTTTCTACTGCCACTATCACTAACGCGTTTCTCTTTCTTAGGTGCCACGAGTAAACATGCAAATAAAAAATAGCATCGAAACTGAAAAAATAACAAAAAAGTAATATTAGTGAACACAACACTCAGAAAAGCAATGTGTACAGCAAGCGCGTCAAAGCACAACTGAGCACAAACACACAAAAATCGGTCTGTGCTTGCGTTCGTTATCCAAATTTTGGTCGTTAACCAAGACAAAAATTGTTCAAAATAAAAGTTTGTTAACCAATTTGTTCGTTAAGTACTGGCCTTAAATGTACAAGTAAAATTTAAGGCCAGTACTAAAAGTGCCAGAGAGCTGGCCGAATCTTGGCTATCAAATGAGAACGCCATCAACAAACACTTGGACATAAATCCAGCATATGCAAACTTAAGAACATGTTCATAATAAATAAAACTTTACACCCAATACCCACCCCCTCCAGATCACACTGACTTAGCCACCTCCCCGCCCCCACCACATATACACACATATATACATACATATATTTCTATATACACACATAGGAACTGGCTGATACACATTCATTACAAGAAAAGTACTGCAATAGTAGCGCATCTGAAAATGCTATTGCCACACAATGAACAGCAGAAATGATCAACTTTGCCAGTGTTGTTTCCTTGGCTACAGCTGGTATCTAAGACACATGATATGTTAGTTATTTGTATAAAAATGTATCTACTTATCTATTTAGCCACTTCTTTTCATGTATTTTTCATTTTATTTATGTACGTGAAAAACGTACAACTGGGCTTTGTGGCAGTACCAGCCATGCATGACAAGAATGGAAAACAGAATTCATACTGGACTAAATGACATTAAGCACTTGATGACAGTGTAATCAATCACAGCTTTAGAGTAAGTCAGGATATGAGGCGTAAATATAAAAATGGGGGGTGGAGTGCAAAACGTGGTCATAGACTTGAAAATAAGGCGGTAAAAACATTCCATATATTTTGTTTTTAATTTTAATACATTCAATTTAATTCCTTTTCCCTGGTTTCATTTTTTACAATAATAAGTATTTAAAACACATTTTATATGGGGGAAGTATACGACTGGTTCTCCAACTTTTTATCATTTAATTAATCATTAAATTAACTGAGCTAAAATTAAACCAAATGTAATATTTTGAAAGAACGAGAAATGGAAGGGAGAAGGAAAAAAGACAAAATTAAATGCCTAATAATATGAGTAAATGCAAATTAAGAACCCCACCCAACCACACCCCCGACCCCCAAAAAAAATAAATTACTCGGAAATCCTTAGGAGAAATCCATCCACTTCTTCCAAGATATTTGGAGAAAAGAACTTAGGAAACTCTGCTGACCCCAGGGTAAGTGAAAGAGGTTTGTTAGACAGTAGCATGGTGTATTACACGGATGAGGATGTGAAAGGTAATATGGGTAAAGTTTCTACAATTCCCATATTTGACAATATCACAGACTTTTTGATGATAATTGGATAATGTGGTATTCTTAATATTTTACTAAATATTAAACTTAAATCTGTAACGGTGCTAATAAAACTCATTAAATTAAAATCATTAAATTAACTGAGCTAAAATTAAACCAAATGTAATATTTTGAAAGAACAAAAAATGGAAGGGAGAAGGAAAAAAGACAAAATTAAATGCCTAATAATATGAGTAAATGCAAATTAAGAACCCCACCCAACCACACCCCCGACCCCCAAAAAAAATAAATTACTCGGAAATCCTTAGGAGAAATCCATCCACTTCTTCCAAGATATTTGGAGAAAAGAACTTAGGAAACTCTGCTGACCCCAGGGTAAGTGAAAGAGGTGGCATATGCTGGAGAGCCTTCCTAGAAACATTTAAAAAACAAAGATAATGTTTAAATAAACCTTGAATAACAAGTGCAAAAATACATTATTCTCACCACAAGAAGGCAACAGCACATGCAAGTCTCTCTCGTCTAAAGTCTATGAATCCTTTATGATTCATGTGTTTGTTTCACAAACACCTTCAGCAAAAAACTTGAGAATGCCAGGATACATTACAGAAAACAACAACACTAGACACAATCAAATATATACTGTACATTATTTATTATTTAATAAACACAGTATTTTCACCGGAATCTCAGTGACTCCAGGGTGTAAAAGTGCACAATTCAAAAAAGGATTGCAAATCCATTAGGTTTTATGACACTTGGTGAACATTTTCTTTACTTACCAATTATAACAGATCTGCTTTGAGGGATCTTGAGACATAATTTCCTGCTTAAACTGCTCCAATTGTCTTAACTAGCTTGCATAAACAGGTCTTGCAACAACACTTCTACAGGGTAAAGAAGTAAGGCTCTGCCATTTCAAAATAGATAAAACTCAACTTGGATTCTGAGTATATTAGTATGACTCAGTTTACAACTTCACTAAATGACCGAGTTACAAATCCATAAGCCTATAAGTACATACTATGCTTAAATTAATATAAAATGTCTTATCAGGTTCTTAGGCATTTGCTGTTGTAAAAATATTACTTTTAGAGTTACCCGTGAAAGGGACTACCTATAAAAAATTATGCAGATGGTTAAATTAAATAAGACAAGCAAAGATCCTTAATGAAAACAAATGTTTTATCCTGGCTAGCCTCATTTTAAATGACACGACTATTCGGGTCATTACTTTTCTGCCACACCTCGTATGTTTATTTTTTATTGTGTCTTCTATTTTTCTATTCATTTTGTAAAGCAGTTTGAGCTACGTTTTTTTTGTATGAATATGTGCTATATAAATAAATGTTGATTGATTGATTGATACTGTTCAGTTACAGCTTGAAAACCAACAGCAATACATTAGGTTTGAAGATACTAAAATGTAGTTAAGGAGAGGTTTTAAATATTCTGTTGCTTTTGTTCTGTGAAAAAAAATTTCCAGAATGGGTATGTTGTTGATATGGATACAACAGAGGCATTTCCATTTCTCAAAGCCATAATCCTGCCTTGATAATTTATATCACAAGACTATAAAACTTAATCTGACTTACAAACTTCTACTGAATCAAATTAAACCTAAAAAATTGGAAGCTACATGCTGGTAAGCTGATGTTGGTACAGTCCCTGATGCTAGCAAAAGATGCATTTGGACAAATGATTGTCCCTGGGCACAATGACAGCATAGAAATGATAATAAATGATCTGTATTCAGTATCTCTTAAAACAGTTAAAATTAAGGGTTTTGAGGAGATCTTATTAAAGTAATCCCTCCCAGATGTTTAAACCCTCATAGACTCATACAATTTTATTTATTTTAGTAGTCTTAGTATATTGAAGATGGGACGATAGTGACAGAATGGTTAGCATTGTAGCATCAAAGATTCACATCAAAGTGTGTGAAGTTTGCATATGTCAATGTTTGTTTTCAAATTCTAGCAATATGTTCAATACTATTCTGTCAAAGATACCTAAAATGCTGATATACAACAAGGGATTATTTCAAGAAGGTAAGGTTTAACTCCAGTTGATCATCCCTAGAAACTATTAACACAGCTTGTTTACAAGTTTGTGTTCTCTAAACCATTATTATAAATATTGTGCACAAAATGAATGCCAAACTGCTTATCAGGCCCACACATCTTTTAATATGCTGTGGACACTGCAATAGTGATGTTTCTAAAAATCTAACATTTGATACTCAGAGTATTAAAAACCTGGAACTCAAATTTAAATTAACAATGATCTTGTAATTGTACAGTAGTGATCCTTTTAAGATCAATGCAAAGAATGAAACATTGAATTCAGAAGGAAAAAAAACAGTAATTCCCCCCACAAAAATAAATGGAGAACTACTTAAGTGACGTAAATCTTATATATATTTAGGAATACAGTAGCACCAAATAGGATTTTCCTGACTGTGGCCTGGTCTCATTTAAAAACAATGTCAAGGGCACTATTTTTATTTGTAAACTGCTATATTCTATGTATGTTTTACATATGAATTATAGTGCAATGCCTTAATGTTCTTGTTAACCATCTGCTCAATAAATATCAGTTTTTTGCAGTTCAGAATTAAAACACCATAATACCAGAGATGATTTGTGCCTTTGTGCTACTATAATAGAGAAACTCATTTATAACTATAAAGAGTATTTTGTTTTTCATGTGAGGATTTTTCATTTTATCTTACTGGACTTTCTTCTGTTAGTGATTTTCCATGCAATGATAATAAAGTTCACATTGATATTAATAAAGATAGAATCAATAACGTCTTAAATTTTCTCCATTTCTATGCTAGGTGGTGTATAGTAAAATGATTTAAAAAAAAAAAAAAAAATCCAAAATTTTTTCATTGGCTTTATAACATTCATTGTGCTGAATACAACCAATAACAATTTTCCCTCACAGGTTTTGTTAGACAGTAGCATGGTGTATTACACGGTAATATGGGTAAAGTTTCTACAATTCCCATATTTGACAATATCACAGACTTTTTGATGATAATTGGATAATGTGGTATTCCCAATATTTTACTAAATATTAAACTTAAATCTGTAACGGTGCTAATAAAATGTTCGCTTTTTTCACATGGGCTTAAATAAATTTGGTTCTATTTACACAAGTAATAAAAAAAATTATACAACAAAAAAGAATCATATCTTAATCACACACTAGCAGGTTTCAGCTGTCTTCAGAACAGCTCAAGAGAGAAGGACACCTTTATTTCAAAGAACTACTACAAAAATATCGCCATCTTTTAGAACATTCTTCAAAATCCAGTAATGCAGTAATGAATGTTACACAAAAATAAAATACATTGGCTTAAAAGAAATAATGTTTTTAAAATCAGAATAAACTGTTACTCGTTTCAATTTTACTTTCAGAAATAAAATTACAAATATGAAAAATAAAAAAGAAAGAGCATCAGCCAAAAATAATTTAGTCCTTCTATAAGTCACTTAACGTTAGTCAAACTTACTGTGTACTTTGTAGCACAGCCTGAGCTAAATCTGGATTGGATTCCATTGATGTGGTCACCAAAGATGTAAGCAAAGATAGGTACCAAATTGCAGATGCATCAGACACAGATACGCCCTTGCTTTTGGTTATCTGATATCCAACTGTACGAAGACCATGGATTCTTGTATCACATCCATCACTCAGGCACCGCTTGATGTTTATCTGAATGACTGTGGAATGGCAAAGTTAGATGCAAATTTAAAAAGGCAGTTGAAACAAAGACCACATTATTCAAAACTGCACAGAGATTACTAACTGCAGATTTTTACGGTCACAACATTATCAGGTTTGTGCAAACTTTTTAACAATTCACAAACCATAAATAAGAATCTGCTTCTTACATTTGTTTTATATGCCAATAAGCACAAATATCGCCTTTAGTAATACCGGTATATAGGCCTAAAAAAAATCTCATCCTATAATAATCATTAAAATCATTTTAATTTATTTTGAGGACTACATGTTAACTAAAAGGTAGCTTCTAGCAGTATGGACTAATTTGAAAGGAACTACTACTGCAAAGCTTGCTCAAATATCCATAAGCTGAAATACATTTTAGTGCTAATTTTCAACTCCAATGTGACTGGCATTCACAGCCAATTGCCGATTTCACAGTAGTCAATTGGTGATCATTTATTACTTTCTGAATAATCCTTTAAAAATACTTGGCATTGCATGCTTTAACTGGAATAACTCTTCCAACAGAAAAAGAAACTGCTTTATTTACTATTGTCTTTTAAATACTTTGCAAAACTCAGACATACACAGTACCTCCTGTACTATATGTAGTTACTGGTGGTGCAGTGAAGGAGATTGACCACATCCTCGTGAGAAGATGCTGCAGACTCTTGCAAGACTGCAGGGTTTACAAAAGTGCCCAGTTTCTGAATTCTGACCACAGACTTGTTGTTGCTACTCTGAAGTTCCTGCTTAGGTCCATTAGGCTACCACCTACTAGGAAAATTAGGCTGTACTTAGCCAGACTCCAAGACCAGGTTGTTTCTAATGTGTTGGCATGCAGTTTGTGTGAGGAACTTGCGGATTTGGGTGTGGCTGCCAATCCTAATGTGATGTGGGAGACCTTCCATGCCAAGACCCTGAAGGTTGCCGAGGGTTGTGTTGGTGTTACTGGTGTTCCCAGAAAGAGGTGTGTCATCTTGCAGGGCAATCTGGATATCATCGAGAGGAGTCGCAGCGCACAGCTTGATAGCAACTCTGGTCTGTACCAGAAACTGAGGAGGACAACTGAGAGGGCTCTATGGGCAGATAAGAAGGCGTTTGTTACAGGTATCTGTGAGCAAGTGACGCACCATCTGTAGTCTAGCCACCCACGTCCTGCTTACAGAGGAATCGAAGCATTACAAACATCCGAATCTGCTCCTCAGACAGTCACAGTCAGAGTGTCTGATGGAACAGTCCTTACAGATGACACTGCAGTTGTGACCCACTGAGCTGGCTATTTTGAACAGCTGTTCAAAGCAGATCCTCCGGCTAAGATGCTGGATATCTCCGAGTCCACAGTCCTTGAGGCTGATCCTCCAATTAGCTGTGAAGCACCCAATCTCACCGAGATTGCACAGGTGGTGAACCAGCTCAGGGTAGAGAAAGATGCAGGGATCTGTGGTATCTGGGGTGAACTCCTCCAGGTTAGTGGTAAGGCTGTCTTCCTGGCATTGCAAGCAATCTTTCTTTCCATTTGGGAGACGAGCGTCATCCCAAATGACTGGAAAATGGGACTTGTCATCCCTATCTGGAAAGGGAAGTGTAATCGCCTGGATTGCAGCAACTACAAGGGGATAACACTGCTCTTGGTGCTGGGTAAGGACCTTTGTAGGGTCATCCTCAATAGGATCCATGATCACTTGCTACCTACCAGCGACCGGAGCAGTCTGGTTTTACGCCCAAGAGGTCTACCATCAACTGCATCTTAGCACACAGAGCTCTTATGGAGCGCAAACATAAATATCGGCAGAGTTGCTTTGCAACCTTTGTCGATTTCGTAAAGTGTTCAACTCAATTGATCGTGCTGCCCTGTTAGACATCCTGAGGATTTTCAGGATCCCCACACGGTTGCTGGATATCATTTCCAGTACATAGTATACTGGTACTGTGAGTGCTGTGCAGAGTACAGGCAGGACCTCTGTGTTTTTCCGAGTTGATACTGGGGTTTGTCTGGGGTGTGTTCTTGCTCTTACTTTGTTCAATGCTTGCATGGACTGGGTATTGGGCAAGGTCATGGGGTCCAGTGACTGTGGGGCATCTGTTGGTGAAGAAAGATTAACTGATCTTGACTTTGCTGACGATACCGTGTTCTTCACAGAGTCAATGCAGTCTCTGATTGAGGCACTCGAGGGATTGAGCAAGGAGTCTGAGAGTCTGGGCTTGAGAGTAGCCTGGATAAAAACCAAGACCCAGGCCTTTAATGACCTTTTGGGCATAGCCATCAGCTGTGTATCTGTCTGCGAAAAGAGTGTCAGCCTTGTTGAGAGGTTTACTTACCTCAGCAGTGGCATTCATGTCTCTGGTGACTCTTCCTATGAAGTCAGTAAACGGTTTGGGAGAGAATGGGGTCGCTGGAAAGGGGTGCATGGTGCCCCCGAGATCTGTCTAGACTTTAGAGTCCTGCTGCTTCCTGTCTTGCTATATGGTTGCGAGACATGGACGTTATCCAGTGACCTAAGACAAAGACTGGACTCCTTCAGTATTGTGTCTCTTCATGACATTGTACGACTTTGGACAGGCACTTGAGGGATAAAAAAAAAACGTAGGTTTTCGGGAGATGTTATGAATGGGCACTTTGATGTTCTCATTCCCTACACTTACATGCCTGATGTACACATGGAGCGCACAAAAATTGAGGATAAAAGTCAGTACGAAGCGATGCGATGTGAGCAGAGTTCTAGTGCTCTCATTGTTCCCTTGCTTTTGTGCGCGATGTGCTGGAAAAATAGACAAAATGAGGTCTCTGGAAATAATTAATGTTGATGGAGTACAAATGCCTCACCGCGTACTAAATATCAGGGGAGATGGTGCTTGCTTATTCTCATCTATAGCTTATTTAGTGCATGAAACTCCGTGTTTAGCGGTACAGATTCAGGCTGACATTGTACGACTTTGGACAGGCACTTGAGGGGTTAAAAAAAAAACGTAGGTTTTCGGGAGATGTTATGAATGGGCACTTTGATGTTCTCATTTTCTACACTTACATGCCTGATGTACACATGGAGCGCACAAAAATTGAGGATAAAAGTCGGTCGCCTTAAAAGGCGAGTGCATCTAGTAATGAGATATTTGTAACATCTAATATGTCTTATTTTCTCTTATTTTTTCTAATATATTGGGTAATACGAGTGTAATAGTGACTAAAGGGTGTTATTTCATGTCTAGAGGGCTCTAACAATGTTAAAACAGGTATTTAGAAGGTCGTAAACAGGTTTTCTATACTCTAACTGCTTGAAAATATTGATTTATAAATAAAGAATCCTACTTCGCGAAAATTCATTTATCACGGTAGAGTCTGGAACGGATTAACCGTGATAAACGAGGGTTAACTGTGTGTATATATATATATATATATATATATATATATATATATATATATATATATATACTAGCAAAATACCAGCCTTAGTGAGAAGTAGTGTGTTAAAGAAGCAATGAAAAGAAAAGGAAACATTTTGAAAATAACGTAACCTGATTGTCAATGTAATTGTTTTGTCACTGTTGTGACTGTTGAGTGATGAGTGTTGTTGTCATATATATATATATATATATATATTTACACACACACACACACACACACACATACATATATATATATATACACATCTATACATATACACATATATACATACTGTACATATATATCTACATATATACACACACATATATATACCCACAAATACATATATATATATATATATATATACATACATACACACACACATATATAAACATATATATACATATACATACATATCTACATATATACACACACAGCTATTTCATTATCAGTGCAATACGCTGTTTGTTAAAGCAGTTGACTCCGCTCTTACGTGCAATAACAAATCAAATCATTCAGTTGTCTTTGCTCATATGTCATTTTAGAGCTGGGCGCCTGGCATCTTTTTTTGGCCACAAGTTCGTTTCTGTTTGCTGTGAGGTTCTGTGTTGTGGAGATTCTCAGGATGGATTGCAGGTGCTCATCAGTGAGGCGACTCCTGTGTGCTGTTTTGTTAGTCTTTATCACTGAGAAGAGCTTCTCACACAGATATGTGCTACCAAACATGCACAAGGTTCGAGCCGCATGTAGACGGACTTTTTTTGTTCTTCAAAGTCACCAAAGCGCAGTGCAAACTCAGTGCGCAATAACTCTAACCATGGCCTGCATTATGGGATCTGTAGTTTATTGTGTTACCAGTGCTTCATATACCCGGGCTTTAATAACAATAATACAGTATATAAAATGATCTCGCGGGCCGGATATATTACGCCCGGGCGGATGTGGCTTGCCCTTGAGTTTGACACATATGGACTAAATAGAACTTGAAAAGATATATTTTTTCAAATGTGATTGCGCAATTCAGATAGAGTTGACGCACTACAGCCTGCATGCCTCAATGAGTCATCCTCCCTCGCTCTTACTTTTTACCGTTCATCTAATGAATACACTGAGTATGGCTTTACCAAAACAATCATTGATGGCGAATAAAGTATCCATTATTCGAGTATGTAGAGCGGGATATATATATATATACATATATACTGTATATACCCGCGTATCGCAGCGGAGAAGTAGTGTGTTAAAAAGGTAGAAAAGAAAAGGGAACATTTTAAAAATAGCGTAACATGACTGTCAATATACAGTATTTGTTTTGTGAGTGTTACTGAGTGTTGCTGTCATCAAGGATTTGATTATCATTATTTCTTTCAATCAGGTTCGTATTTGTAGGATGTGTTGTGTTCAAGTTACATTCCGTGTTTGTCAATCGTTGTAAAGATGACAGGTTTCATTCATCGATTCGTTTCTTACTGCATCAATAAACAGCTCGTCTTCTTCTTTATCTGAGACCTGACACACTGCATGCACGGGTTTTTTTACACTGTCTTCCTTTAGCGGGACATTGACTTTTTCCACCGTGTGCTTTGTTTCCACAGTAGCTGCATTTATGAATATGCTTATCAGACGCTTCATATTTTTGCTGCCTTTTCAATTGTGTAATTGGTTTTGTTCAGCTCTTTGGAACTGTTGCTTTTTATCTGTGAACTGCGTCAGTTCCGTGAGCCACTCGGTGTACTTGCATCGAAGGTTCCCAGCTGTGCTGGTGCCATCTCGTGCTATGTCCATAGCTTTATTTAATGTTACCTTAGTCCTGGCACTTAAAACTTTCTCTCGCAGTTTAGCTGAGTTTGTGTCAAACACCACCCTGACCATCTCATCTTCCTCTCCATAAGCACAGTCCTTCACCCGTGAATATTTACCCGTGGCAGTTTGCTATTGGATTGACGCTGACGGACTGACCTTATATGGGCAGGCACTAAATTAGAAGCGGCAGCGCAGCCTGTCTATGAACTTAATTTAAAGTGTAGGTTTACATCGTGCTTTGTTTCAGTAGCAGAACTCATGAATATGGTTGTATATGTCACTTTCGCTCGCTTCTTATTGTTTCGCTGCCTTCTCAATTATATAATGCATGTTTTCTTGGCGCTTTTTGAGGTCTTCCTGGTTTTCTATGTACTGCGTGATTACGTGGGAGGCGTGATGATGTCACACGAAACTCCGCCCCCACGGCGTTGAAGCTCATCTCCATTACAGTAAATGGAGAAAACTGCTTCCAGTTATGACCATTACGTGTAGAATTTCGATATAAAACCTGCCCAACTTTTGTAAGGAAGCTGTGAGGAATGAACCTGCCAAATTTCAGCCTTCCACCCACACGGGAAGTTGGAGAATTAGTGATGAGTCAGTGAGTGAGTGAGTGAGTGAGTGAGGGCTTTGCCTTTTATTAGTATATATATCTATATATATATATATAGATATATATATATATGTATAGATATATATATATATATATATATATAGATATATATAGATATATATAGATATATATATAGATATATATATATATATATATAGATATATATATATATATATATATATAGATATATATATATATATAGATATATATATATATATATATATATATATATATATATATAGTGGACGCTGGCCCGGACACACACAGACGGACATCTTCAGTTCACCACACACTGTTTATTTACACTATTTACACAGTTCTTTACATGCACCACAAACCCCAGTGCCTCTTGCGCTGATTCCCCAAAGTCCAGGCCTCACAGTTCCAATGCCTTTCTCTTGGCCGCCTCCAGTCCTCTCTCCAGCTCTGTCCACTTCCACTCGACATCCACCATCGACTGAAGGGAGGTGGCCCCTTAAAAATGAACCCGGATGGGCTCCAGCTGCTTCCGGCACTCCTCCAGAACACGCCCCAGTGTGGCGGAAGTGCCGGCTGCGCACCCGGAAGCAGTCCAGGTGTCCCCTGTCGTCTTCCCCCCAGCACACCCTGGTGTGGCGGAAGTGCTAGGCTCCAGGGATATTCAGGCACCGGGCACGCCTGGCGGTGGCCCACGGGTCCCTACAGGTCTGGGCTTCCAAGCCCTTTACCCGAGGCCCCCAAAATAACCAGGGCGGATGCCCCCTCGTGGTCTGGAGGAGGCACAAGCCCTCCTTCAGTCCTCCTGGGCGTCCCGGCCGGGGCAGATGCCACAGTGCCCCACCGTTAGCGAAGACACGTGGGTCCGAGCAGCACTTCCCGAAAGGGCAGCACGTTCCCAGCAAGGGTCCTACTATGTCCCCAGGGTCCAACACGGCAACCTAGGACATTTCGGCACCCCCTCCGATGCCAACGCGCCCCTTTGGTCTGCGCCGCAAAGCGGCCAGTTCCAGGAGGGCAGGTTCCACACGCCGTCAGTCCCAGCGCTCGTCGGGGCTTCGGTCCTGTGGAAAGACAAAAGGGAGGGCCAGAAGCACTGCCGGGACACTCGCACCGAGCGTCCCACCGGTTTCCGTACCGGCAGCGCTCTTCCCCCCCACCGACAGCCCACGACTTGCCTGTTTGGCTCCTCCACCGCAGGTTCCATGCCCATCCTCTTGGTGTTAGTGGAGCCGCTCTCGCAGGCGGCTCATCCAGCCGCCCAGGGGTTTCCCTCTGCCTCTGCAGAGGATGGCCCTTCACCGGACGCGTGCACCCAGCATCGCGTCGTCTACTGTCGGAGGAACCGGCATTCACCCCTCGGTTCCTCCTTCTCCTCTTGGACGCCCTGACGGTCTGAGTCTGAGCATGATGACAGCTCAAATCCAGCCCCAGGCTTGGAGCGCAGGGCGCTAGGACCCAGGGCACTCGACATCCCCTGTCCTGCCAGCCCCTGCGCACTCGCTCTCCTCGCTCTGCCGGCTGTCTGCACCGGTGCGTCCGCTGTCAGGGGATCTCCTACTCGATGCCGGTCCTCCTTAAAGTCACGGCCGTGTTCGGCAAATCCCCCCTTATGCTTTACAGGGACGGGATAACCTACCTCCCCCGCGGTGTCCTGTCGGCCAAAGGCTCCAGCGTCGCGCCGATCCTCCGTCTCACACGGCGTCTCTCCCGACGCGACCGCCTTCCCCTTCAGCTGCTCCAACCGGACGACAAGAGCACCCAGCAACTGCAACAAAGGCGACTCTGCGGGGCGAAGGGACTCCTCCGGCTCACGCCGAACCGCTGGCGAAAACAGAGACACAGACGTCGGTGGGCTTACCTGTCTATCAGCCCCACTCGTCGTCTGCCTCCTGTGGGCCACTCCCTCCGGCCCAATCGGGTCTCTCCTCGGCCCGAGACTGGCGTTCCTTGGTCCCGCCACCATCATTGGCGGGCACCCAAGACACACCGGCCAATCCCGTGCCTGTCAGCGGGCGGGACATCCAGCTCGCGGCCATCTTGTCTCCCTTGCTCTGGGTGCGGTGACATGCCTCCTGGCAGCTTCGCAGCTGCGGCGATTCCCCGAGCCGCAGCGGCTCCGACTGCGCAGCCTCCTCCGCTGCCGCCCTCGCGCTGTCGACAGCTCGTGGCCCGGCGTGCTCCTGCCACGGACGCGGATCCGGATCGTCCCTCCCTGTGGAAAACGAGGTAAGTACGACCCCAAAGGGACGATTACGTCAAGGCAGGGCACTCACCTCCCAGATCACGTCACTCCAAGGCCCCTGCCTCGGTGTGGCTTTCTGTGTCGCCACGCCGGCTGGGCCGTCCTTCGCGACGGCGCGTCAATCGGAGCATGCTGCAATCTGGCAACGCCCGTTCTCCTTCCTCCGCACCCGGGGATGGCCATTCTGCGGTCCGGCGGCGGTCTCTGGGGTAAACCGCTCAGCGGTTGTACCGGACGCTCCCAGCGAGTGTGTGGGTCCGCTGCTGCGCCGGGTCGTCCACAGAAATATTTTTTAATACAGGTCCCCACCTTCACCCAGGTGGAGCATCCTGCCAGCTACGCCACTGTGGACGCTGGCCCGGACACACACAGACAGACATCTTAAGTTTACCACACACTGTTTATTTACACTATTTACACAGTTCTTTACATGCAGCACAAACCCCAGTGCCTCTTGCACCGATTCCCCAAAGTCCAGGCCTCACAGTTCCAATGCCTTTCTCCTGGCCGCCTCCAGTCCTCTCTCCAGCTCTGTCCACTTCCACCATCGACTGAAGGGAGGCAGCCTCTTAAAAATGAACCTGGATGGGCTCCAGCAGCTTCCCGGCACTCCTCCGCAGACATGCCCCAGTGTGGCGGAAGTGCCGGCTGCTCACCCGGAAGCCGTCCGGGTGTCCCCGGTCGTCTTCCCCCCAGCACTTCCTGGTGTGTATATGTGTGTGTGTATATATATATATATATATATATATATATATATACACATACATACATACATACATACATACATATATATATAAAATATAAAACATGTTTTCAGTTATTTCACCTTTTTTTGTACATAACTCCACATGTGTTCATTCATAGTTTTGATGCTACCAATGTCTACCAATCTACCAATGTAAATGGTCATGAAAATAAAGAAAACACATTGAATGAGGAGGTGTGTCCAAACTTTTGGCCTGTACTGTATATATACATACACACACACACATATACAGTACACACAGTATATATACACTCACCTAAAGGATTATTAGGAACACCTGTTCAATTTCTCATTATTGCAATTATCTAATCAACCAATCACATGGCAGTTGCTTCAATGCATTTAGGGGTGTGGTCCTGATCAAGACAATCTTCTGAACTCCAAACTGAATGTCAGAATGGGAAAGAAAGGTGATTTAAGCAATTTTGAGCGTGGCATGATTGTTGGTGCCAGACGGGCCCGGTCTGAGTATTTCACAATCTGCTCAGTTACTTGGATTTTCACTCACAACCATTTCTAGGGTTTACAAAGAATGGTGTGAAAAGGGAAAAACATCCAGTATGCGGCAGTTCTGTGGGCGAAAATGCATTGTTGATGCTAGAGGTCAGAGGAGAATGGGCCGACTGATTCAAGCTGATAGAAGAGCAACTTTGACTGAAATAACCACTCGTTACAACCGAGGTATGCAGCAAAGCATTTGTGAAGCCACAACACACACAACCTTGAGGAGGATGGGCTACAACAGCAGAAGACCCCACCAGGTACCACGCATCTCCACTACAAATAGGAAAAAAGAGGCTACAATTTGCACGAGCTCACCAAAATTGGACAGTTGAAGACTGGAAAAATGTTGCCTGGTCTGATGAGTCTCGATTTCTGTTGAGACATTCAAATGGTAGAGTCAGAATTTGGGGTAAACAGAATGAGGACATGGATCGATCATGCCTTGTTACCACTGTGCAGGCTGGTGGTGGTGGTGTAATGGTGTGGGGGATGTTTTCTTGGCACACTTTAGGCTCCTTAGTGCCAATTGGGCATCGTTTAAATGCCACGGGCTACCTGAGCATTGTTTCTGACCATGTCCATTCCTTCATGACCACCATGTACCCATCCTTTGATGGCTACTTCCAGCAGGATAATGCACCATATCACAAAGCTTGAATCATTTCAAATTGGTTTCTTGAACATGACAATGAGTTCACTGTACTAAAATGGCCCCCATAGTCACCAGATCTCAACCCAATAGAGTATCTTTGGGATGTGGTGGAATGGGAGCTTCGTGCCCTGGATGTGCATCCCACAAATCTCCATCAACTGCAAGATGCTATCCTATCAATATGGGCCAACATTTCTAAAGAATGCTTTCAGCACCTTGTTGAATCAATGCCACGTAGAATTAAGGCAGTTCTGAAGGCGAAAGGGGGTCAAACACCGTATTAGTATGGTGTTCCTAATAATCCTTTAGGAGAGTGTATATATATATATATATATATATATATATATATATATATATATATATATATATATATATATGTGTATGCACAGTATTATATAAACAAAAAGAAATAGGTTAATTATTAGTCTACTCATAGTAAATATAGTAAGTAGAAAATAGTTAGAAATATTATCCTCTATGGACTATATTTAAAAGAGAATGGAACAGTACTAAGTACAAAAAAATAATAATATCCAAATACTAAATAAGTATAACAATTAAATTTGCTGATAATTCCAGTGAATATCTAATCTGAATAAAGTCAGGCTGAAATGTACAATATAATCCACTCATTCCAGTAAACGTTATTCTCCCCTGTTTAAAAAAAGCAATTTTAATTATTTTGCACCTAAAATAATCTTTGGTATGGATTGTGGATGCTTACAAACTACAAAGAAAAACCTAACTCGGTTTTATCTGCACGTTCCTTTGATCAGCTTAACTCTTTCTAGGCCCATTTTGATCACAGTAACAAGTTGTCCAACATTTAATTGTCAGCAGCACTCAGTTTCATTATTCTCTTGAGTCTGTATATTACATATACAGAACTTTAAAACAAGTAAATGTCCACAAGGTATTTGATCCAGATGGAACTCTAGAGTGTGTTTAAAAACTCCAAGCAACCAACTAGCTGATGTATTCAATGAAATCATTGATATTTCTGTAAGACAATCTGTGGTTCCTAAACTACTTCAAAAAGACAAGAATAACCTCTGTGTGTAAGAAAACAAAAACAGAGTATATGAATATCTACAGACTGATGGGACTGCGTGCCCAGACACAGTTCTAACTCTTTTACTAAATTTGCTTATAACACCACCATCATAGACCTGATTACCAACAATAATGACGGAACTTAAAGTGAAGAGGTTTAACTGTTCACTTAATGGTGCTCAGGCAAAAATCTGATTCTTGAAGTTATCAAAACAAAGGAGCAGGTCATTGATTTCATGTTGCAGAAAGCAGACCACACTCAACATTGGAAGAGATATTGTCAAAAGGGTGAATGACTTTGATCATCTAGGAGTGACCATCACTGATGAACTTAAGTAGGCATAACACATTTCAGCTCCTGTAAAAAGAATAGGGCTCACCCGCACATCTGCCTCCTCAGACGTTAAAGGACAGCCTGCATTCTTTTACCTAGTCTCACAATCTGCTACAGATGCACCTTAGAGTCCAACCACACTGGCTCCATCATCTACTCAGCTCAAGATCGTAAAGCACTGCATTGGGTGGAGAAGATGGTATATTACCAACACCCAGCTGCCTTTAATTAATAACATATATAACACTCACTGCTATACAATGCCAATAAGGATAAGTCAAGGCCTAAGCCATCTTGCACAGCCATTTTTCCCCACTTCTACCTTCTGGTCAATGGTATAGGACCATTGGCACTTGCACCAGTATATTCAGGGACAATTTCTACCAACAGGTCATAAGGCTACTGAATAATTGCTCATAAGAACAAATACTATAATGTAACCAATAGTGTACTTGCAAATACATATTATATATACTGGGCTATTCAAAATGAAAGAGCAGATTTCAAGAATGTATTTCAAATAAACTGTATAAGACAGAAACACATTCCACACATCACTGGATAGAGGAAAGTTCAAAGTTTAAAAGCTCGCCTACAAGTACCAGTGAATGCCACCAAGCGCTTTTTCTTGTTTATAGTAAAATGGCAACAACACCACAAGAGAAATCATTGTGCGTGCTGCAATGTGGTAAATGTAATAAGGAAAATGTGTTTTGTGTCATTTCTGCAAGCAAAGTTTATGGGCCTTTCTATTTTGCTGACTGGATTTTCACACCTGAACATGCTATAAAACTGGCTGTTCCCCTAACTTCCAAGAAGATATGAATGACTTCATTTTCATGCAAGATGATGCCCCGCCTCATTTCCACTTGGCAGTCCAGCGTTACCTGAACGACACCATTCCAGGATGATGGACTGAAAGAGGTGGACAGCAAGATCTTATTCATCCTCTATGGCCTCCCAGGTCTCCAGACCTTACCCCCTGCGATTTTTATCTAGGAGGGTACATTAAAGAAAGAGTGTTTGTTCCACCTATGCCCACTAATCTTCAAGATTTGCGACATCGAATTGAGGAAGCTGTGAATTCAGTAACTAGGGACCAGGGGCCTCATGCATAACGGCGTGCGTAGAACGCACACTATAACGGCGTAAGCACAAAAGCCAAAATGTGTTTACGCACAGAAAAATCCAGATGCAGGAATCTGTGCGTACTCCAACTTCCACGTTCTTCCGTTACATAAATCCCAATCAGCGTGAAAACTAACGCTCGTGCACGCGCATTATGTAACGCCCCAAATCCTCCCAGAATTACGCCTATTTGAATATGCAAATCAATATAAATCGCCCTTAAGCGCAGCCTTCTGTGAAAAGACAATGGGAAAAGCACGGGGAAAATATAAGAATTTCAGCGAATACCAAGTGGAGGCAAAGGAAAAACATACTATTTGTTCAAATAAACCGTGGTATAATCAACAAAAGGAAGTTGATCGAGTGACATAGCGTGTTGGAGAAACTTGAAAGCTCACATTCACAAAATCGCACAGTGCGGAAATAAAAAGAAGTCACATATCAAAGTTGCCGTGAAAAGAAGAGTTGTAAGCCCACTGTCTGAGTGTCATATGAAAGTTTATTAGGGTACAGAGAAAAAAGGCACACGGTGGGGAAAAGCGCGAAATGTCAACTTCAATCTCGACATTTCCACTTTAATCACGTAGTTTATTTTGTCATTTAGTAGAACATTATAAACTTCATCTTAAAATCGTTTAATTAACCAGTTTCTCAAATCACATCGTAATTAAAGTAGCACGTTAAATGCTTTGTTTTGTATTTGATCTTCTACTCGTATGTGCTCTGTGTGTGTGAATCACTACTTGCTTCTTAAACTGGCTCTCTTCCTCCAACTGGACACAGAGTCCATTACATTCGTGATATTACAGCTCTCTGAATAACTAAAATACTGAGATGTATACGTGATGTCATTTTCATGACGATAGGAGTAAAAGCACATTACTAAACATGTGCTTCACTTCGATGAAATAATTTATTGCAGCAGTACTCAGGGGCGGGCTCTAGGCTTGTGGTGGTACTGGGCAGAGGAAGAATCGGTGGTTCCTTAGTCGGCCAATGTCAGTAAGGTAGCTTATCACGGTGGATGGCCACGTCCGTTGCGGACACTGCACAGCAGCCTCGTGCTCATGACAAGCATTTATCTTTTGTCGAAATTTGTCGCTGCGTTTTTAGCTGTGTTGTTATTTTCTCTTTCTGTTTTATATTCAATATATATTGGCGTGGCCCCCCAAGAGTCCTTGCTTTTCTTTCCCCAAGTAACCGATCGCCATACAATCAGCTCTGTAATAGACGTTAAGCCATCTTAAGCGCTAAGTAAGCTTAGCGCCGATTCTTCAAAACGTTTAAAGAACATTGAAATATCTTCGTAGTACATGTTTAATTATTCTATCCTTCACGACACTCCCAGTGAAGAATATAGATTATTTAAATGAAGTTAAAGTTTTATGTGTATAATTTAACAAACATATTTTGCTGCATTTCACCTTAAAAATGATATCGTCATCATATGTAAATACGCACTTTATAAAGTGGCCCAGGTTGTGAGATATTATAACTGTAGTGCAAGTTTACAGTGGGGTGATTGTACTTATAAGTACAAACCGTTCTACAAGGAGCAATTGATTGAGTGCATTTAAAGTTCTTGGGATTAAACTGTTTCTGAACCGCGAGGTCTGTACAGGAAAGGCTTTAAAACGTTTTGCAGTGGCCGAGACAGCGTGTCCTTAAAGCTGTATACCGATAATTCTCTTTCCGATCAGCTGCTGCTGTGATTCACACTCAGATACAGTGATATAAATACTCCGAGTCGTGCAGTGAGAATAATATGGAAAAAGATGATCCGCTGTGGCAACTCCTAACGGGAGGAGCTGAAAGAAGAAGAAGAAAAAGAAGGAGAAGAAGAAGAAGAAGGAGAAGGAGAAGTGAGAGTAACAACGCTAAAGCAGTTATGGTATTTGGAATACTATGGCTGTTCCCTGGACCATTATATTGTTACGAGTTAATTATAATCAGATGCATTACACTAATAAACAATATGCGGTTAGTTTCTGTGTATTTATAAAGCCGCGTCATGAAAATAATGAGTAATCACACAAGAACAGTACCATTGCTTTGACGCTGGGTGCGCCAGTTTGCAAAACCGAGCGGAGAACTTGCGTACGACAAGGTATGAGGTACCGTGGAAAAGTGTGTGGCTTTACGCCAAGTGTAGGTTTTATACATTGCGATTTGAACGTGGAATAGTTCTTACGCAACATTTCTGTGCGTACGTACCGTTTATACATGAGGCCCCAGTTGACTCGTGTGTGGCACGAAATGGTCTACCATTTTGATGTTTGTCACACTACACATGGTGCTCATGTTGAGTGCATGCAACCTCAAGGATAACAGGACCAAACTTTGATCTTGCCTCTATCCAGTGATGTGCGGAATGTGTTTGTCTTATACAGTTTGTCTGAAATCAATTTTTGAAATCTGCTCTTTCATGTTGAATAGCACTGTATATTGCATTTATATGCTTACTTGTATGCATGCCACATTATTTGTGCATGTGTGTCTTTTGTTGGTATTTTTATTGTCAAATGTTCTGATGACACATGCAAGTAAGAATTTTCATTGTACAGAGTGCACATAACAATATACTTAATTTGCCTTGATTTTTGTAGGATTAATAATTCATATCATAACTTTTACTTTGCCACATTTAGCACTTTCTCATTTTGTAGGACTATTAAAATCATATATGTTGCATATTTGTTGAAATAAGGAAATTCTTTTACTAACAAGGTGAGCTGATATTAGCATTTTCCAGAAGAGCTACAAAACCAGTGATGTTGCTTGGAATGTGGACATCTCTTATTTCTTGTAGGCTTCTTGGACTTTTTCCCACAGCTACAGTTACCTGCTGAGGCATGTAACTTTGGTCATTTGCTGCCACTGCTATCAATAATCGCCTTAAAACCACATCCGGTTTTAACCGCAATCTACAAAATACAAACAAAAAAAACATTTTCAGTAAGCCATAATGTTAAGTATAAAAAAAATTATAATCAACTTTTATTTAACATGTCAGATCTTAATATGAAATGTCTATATTATATTTTTAGTTTATACGATCAAAGATTCATTCAAAGTGAAAATACAGGAATTAACAACATATAGAATATTCAGAAAAATAACACAAAATCTTATGGGCTCTTGCATCTCTCCCCCACAGGCTTCACTTCCATTGACCAATTTACTCACCTAATCCAGTGTGAGCGAGCACTCCCATCTGACTGCCAAAATGAAGTTGTTTCTCCATTGGTCATTTTATCAATATCCGCAGAGTTTGAAGATGTTTCTATAGAGCTGTAACACTTAGTGATTATTTTAACTTTGTCCATTTCGGAGTCACAGTTGAGTTGTGCTGTATTCTGAATATTCAAGTCTGGGAAAAAACAACATAGCCATTGTCCATATATGTACAGTACGATTAATAATGATAAATATATTAGAACACAGAGTGTAGTAAAGGCTATATTATCCTAATTTTTACTTTCAAAATGCAAAATTCACTACCAATCAAAAGTTTCAGAACACTTAATTTTCTTCCAATTAAATCAGTTGAAATGCAATGAATGACCTATATGGCTATAGGTTTAAATTTAAAGTTTAGATTAGCAAACACTGAAAAAAGGAAACATTAGAATATTACAAAATGGCCTTCTTTAGGAAACAACTAATAGGTTACAACCTACAGATGTTCTGCAGCAATTAAAGTAAATTAAGCCTTGTAAGTAGAAGCAAACAACTTCTGTTGATTACTTAAATACCCCCGGTTTTAAAGCAGAGTTGGAACAGTCCATGTTTTTACACTCTCTATCTACTTGGACAGTATTACGCTGTAGGAAGTAGTTAATTCCAGTGATAATGGCAAGAAAATACCAATTAACAAATGAAGTGAGACAGAACATTACCATCCTTGGAAGTGTAGGCCTTTCATTTACAGAAATTAAAAAAATAAATAAATAAATAGAACCGTCAGCGAGTATGGTGTCCTACACAATCTAAACTCTAACAGGAAGAGATCTGGTAGTCCCAAAATCACAACCCAATCAGCACAACAGCTTCAAAGGCATAGCTTAACAGTGTGCGAAAAAAGCAAGTCTCAGTTTCTACCGTGAAGAAGAGACTTTGTGCTGTAAGTTTGACAGGGAGAACGACAGTAAGAAAGAAATTTCTTAAAGGACAAAATAGGGCCTTGAAATAGCAGACTGCAAGAAAGTCTTAAGGACCAATGAATTAAAATTTGAATCTTCGGAACATCAGGCAGGGTGTTTGTGCATCAAGTTGGTGAAAGGATGGTTCCTCAGTGTGTGACACCAACTGTCACACATGCAGGAGGAAGTGTTAATGGTCTGGGGTTCTTTTGCTAGAGGCAGAGTTAGTGATTTACATGGAGTAACTGGCATTCTGAATCAAAATGGTTAACACAGCTTGGCTGTTAGATAAGAAAAAGGTGGCTACTTTGATGAATCAAGAATTTTAATAAAATTTTCCACAGTTAATGGATTCCCTTATTTTTATATGCTATTGTTTATTTGTTCTACACCTTTATTTCATGAAGCGTTAAGACATTAAACTGGGTTTATTTCCATAAAAACTGAAAAAACGGAGGGGTTCTAAAACGTTTGACCGTTAGTGTATAATAAAAAACAGTTAATCAATAGTAACACCTAAAATATTACAGTATTTTACAGAAACAGTAAGTTAATTATACAAACAAAATGCAATGAGCGATACAAATAAAAATCATTTCAGCGACCATGGTATGATATAGTGCAACTAACGTGTAAGAATGAAGCAGCTATATGACATTTTATCATCAATTGTTAATACATGCAGTTTGATAACCAAGGATTTGTACCCTTCATAACAATTTCTTACATTTTTAACACTTTCATACCAAATAACATATTACATTAATATGACTCTAACAAACACTTTTAACAAATATGCTAAACTTCTGAAACCAAACCATGAAAGTGATATACCATTTTCTTTCTGGAGAAGGAAATCCAAGTAGTTCTGCATAACTGATGACCTCATTGTACAAATATTATTGTAACCTTCAAGTATTGGAAATGGAATGGCACTGCTTGGAATTCTGTTTCGACGGAGAAACCTCAGTATTTTTGAGGCATGAGAGCCAAGGCGATCCTTTGATTTAGAAAAAATATCCAAAAAACCTGTGAAGAAAAGTAAATACAAATAATTACATTTTGCACTTCTAAAATATCACTGTAATCTAATCATTTTAACTACTTTTTTGTGGAACTTTACTTTATAACAAACATATAACAAACAAGATTTATGCACATGGTTACTTACAAAAGCTATCATTAAAGGCAGAATAGCACACATGTACCCACCCCAACTCTCTGACTTTTGTAACTTTGACTGAAACCTGTTCTAACCATGCCAGGACTTTGCTGAAAAACAGCAATGGGCTAAACGCATTCTAAAAAACCCTTTCATGATTCAATACAAAATTGGCATCAGTCATAACCATTTTGTAGCAAAAGACTAAAAAGAAACCTTTAACCAGAACTAGACTGAAAAAATAAGTCAAAATACATCTATTATTTAGTGAATAGTTTAATAATTACTAAAAGATAAATGATACAAACGAAAACGTTTGTGAATGAATACTTGACATCCAGAGCACCTGGCACCTGCTCAGTAGCAAATACTGTATAACGCTGCACTGTATTTACAAGTAAAATGGAATTATTATTTTATTCTTATTTTTACATTCTTACTTCAGCAATGAAAAAAACTGCTCATTTTTAAGATTTTGTTTAATTTGTTGTAAACACATTTATTCTAACAACTTCTTAGGATTACGAGTTTAAATACAAAGTTTGTTTTGATTGTATGAAGCTCAGATTCATTTGTATATAACACAAGTTAGACAATGTATTCATGGCATAACATTCAGATGCTTTCAGTGACTTTAACTGCTATAAAAGTTGGAGCATTTGACATTTTTTATTTACTTCATCTAAGGAGTCAGTAATTTTTGTTTATTAGATTTTTAACACCGAGTCATATTCAAAAGTAACAGTGATAATAAAATGCAATTATATGTGTTAGTAGACTGCATTAAATACATGCTTTATAACAGCACTTTACAATGGAGTTAAAAACAGAGCTCAAACAGAACTGTGGTGGCTCAATAGCTTTGATACACAGCACAGTCCAATTGAAGTGATGTATATTGGCATTGATTAATGTGTGTAAGGCGTGGATGGTCTGTGACTAACTGTTAAATTTTCTAAGCACAACATTTTTGAAAGTACACCAAATACAGTAGTATCCAAAAATTAGCCAAATGAAAAAATGCCAATTAATACAAAGTGACAAATACTATCATAAAATCAGTATGAATATTACCCTATGAAAGGAGAAAATGAACTGAAATGAATTCCCCATCTAGCTATTAATATTAGTTAAAACAAACTAATTTGTTAGAAATATAAAAATAAGTAAGCATTTGGGAAGGAGCAGATTTATTGTATAATGGGAATATGAATGACACACAATAAATGGGATAGATCATCTGGGATTTGCTGTGCATGTTTGTGTATATATGGGACTGAATGATCAGGGGCTGGGCAACAGGTCAGACGCTTAAGCCACTAAATCTCCCAACGCCACTGTCCACTTTAAAATTCATACAATGTTTTTGGGGTTCTTCCCCTTTCTCCAAAGGGAGAAAGAAAAACAAATTGTGAATGCATTCACTACACTTTTGGCATGCACACTTATTCTGATAAACTGGAAGAACCCAAACTCTCCTCTTTTAAGTCAGTGGGAAACCGATGTGTTATACTATTTGAAATTGGAAAAAATCAAATACTCAGAGGATCCGTACAGACTTTTTTCAAAACATGGCAGGATCTAATCAGTAATATTTTAAAATAAGCTCATAAAGCACAGAGAATGTATTAATTTAGGTATGTTTACAAGCCTTAAATTTCACGCCGTTTGGCTTGCTCTCTCTCTCGGGGTGGGGAATCGACCTGTTCTTAACTTAATTTTTCTTTTGTAAAAACTTGATTGCTTTGTATGGATTGCAATAAAATTAATAAAAAAGGAAAAAAAAAATTCATACAATGTTTATATCAGTTAGGGCAGCCGTACCTTTCCTGTGTTATTAATTACCGGTTGTTCAGACAGTTCAGTCTTATGCATGGTTATCTACAGTGGTGTGAAAAACTATTTGCCCCCTTCCTGAATTTTTATTCTTTTGAATGTTTGTCACACAAAATGTTTCTGATCACCAAACACATTTAACCATTAGTCAAATATAACACAAGTAAACACAAAATGCAGTTTTTAAATGATGGTTTTATTATTTAGGGAGTAAAAAAAATCCAAACCTACATGGCCCTGTGTGAAAAAGTAATTGCCCCCTGAACCTAATAACTGGTTGGGCCACCCTTAGCAGCAATAACTGCAATCAAGCATTTGCGATAACTTGCAATGAGTCTTTTACAGCGCTCTGGAGGAATATTGGCCCACTCATCTTTGCAGAATTGTTGTAATTCAGCTTTATTTGAGGGTTTTCTAGCATGAAACGCCTTTTAAGGTCATGCCATAGCATCTCAATTGGATTCAGGTCAGGATTTTGACTAGGCCACTCCAAAGTCTTCATTTTGTTTTTCTTCAGCCATTCAGAGGTGGATTTGCTGGTGTGTTTTGGGTCATTGTCCTGTTGCAGCACCCAAGATCGCTTCAGCTTGAGTTGACAAACAGATGGCCGGACATTCTCCTTCAGGATTTTTGGTAGACAGTAGAATTCATGGTTCCATCTATCACAGCAAGCCTTCCAGGTCCTGAAGCAGCAAAACAACCCCAGACCATCACACTACCACCACCATATTTTACTGTTGGTATGATGTTCTTTTTCTGAAATGCTGTGTTCCTTTTATGCCAGATGTAACGGGACATTTGACTTCCAAAAAGTTCAACTTTTGTCTCATCAGTCCACAAGGTATTTTCTCAAAAGTCTTGGCAATCATTGAGATGTTTCTTAGCAAAATTGAGATGAGCCCTAATGTTCTTTTGCTTAACAGTGGTTTGCGTCTTGAAATCTGCCATGCAGGCCGTTTTGCCCAGTCTCTTTCTTATGGTGGAGTCGTGAACACTGACCTTAATTGAGGCAAGTGAGGCCTGCAGTTCTTTAGACGTTGTCCTGGGGTCTTTTGTGACCTCTCAGATGAGTCGTCTCTGCGCTCTTGGGGTAATTTTGGTCGGCCGGCCACTCCTGAGAAGGTTCACCACTGTTCCATGTTTTTGCCATTTGTGGATAATGGCTCTCACTGTGGTTCGCTGGAGTCCCAAAGCTTTAGAAATGGCTTTATAACCTTTACCAGACTGATAGATCCCAATTACTTCTGTTCTCATTTGTTCCTGAATTTCTTTGGATCTTGGCATGATGTCTAGCTTTTGAGGTGCTTTTGGTCTACTTCTCTGTGTCAAGCAGCTCCTATTTAAGTGATTTCTTGATTGAAACAGGTGTGGCAGTAATCAGGCCTGGGGGTGGCTACGGAAATTGAACTCAGGTGTGATACACCACAGTTAGGTTATTTTTAACAAGGGGCAATTACTTTTCACACAGGGCCATGTAGGTTTGGATTTTTTCTCCCTAAATAATAAAAACCATCATTTAAAAACTGCATTTTGTGTTTACTTGTGTTATATTTGACTAATGGTTAAATGTGTTTGGTGATCAGAAACATTTTGTGTGACAAACATGCAAAAGAATAAGAAATCAGGAAGGGGGCAAATAGTTTTTCACACCACTGTATATATATAATTCACTAAGGTAAGACAACAATGGAAAGCATGCCGGACGGGGCGTGGATTCACTAAGCCGCCGACAAGTGAGACACCTATGGCGCACGCAGGAAGGAGCCACGCCCACCAACTCCAAGACCATTGGATACGACAACTCACAGAGTCACGCCCACCAACTCGGACGCGATGACACAGAAAAACCGGCGTCATTTATATTCATCTGTCGTAGAGGTCACATGCAGCTCCAACCCACGTTGACTGTTAATAGAGGCATGTTTCTTGCGGAGGTGAATCGCCACATGCGGCGTGTAAAACTGTTTGCAAGGGGTATCCCATGGGATCCTTAAAACGTTCATTGTGTTTTAACCTCAGTTGTAAAGGAAGTGAGCAGTCTTTAAAAAACGAGTTTTCAGTTATGACGCACGACTGCGTGCACTATAACAAACTGTTTTACACGCTACATACAGCAATTCGCATCCGCGACAAACATGCGTCTTCTTAGATACTCCTGCACTTTGTACACACCCTCCTCCCACCGTGGTCGGGTGTCTTGGTCGATTATATATAGAAAGGCAGCCAAAACCGCACAGAGCAATGAAAAGTCTACATGAGTCACAGGTGCATCTGGACTGTACAAAGACGACAACGACTCGAGTGACGAGTTGGAGGTGGGCACATGAGCAGGCAGTGTATACTGAACGAGAAATCAGCAGA
The DNA here is from genome assembly GCF_016835505.1 of Polypterus senegalus. Taxonomy (NCBI): domain Eukaryota; kingdom Metazoa; phylum Chordata; class Cladistia; order Polypteriformes; family Polypteridae; genus Polypterus; species Polypterus senegalus. Next base: position 110,565,630 of record NC_053159.1, on the reverse strand, counting down.
CTAGCATGACGGAGGGAGCGGAGTGGATGTCCTTCTCCTCTCCTCCCGTTCCACCCTGAGCGCCGCACGGAAGATTGTGTGTTGGTTCGTTCCGTGCATTGGTTAAAACCCAATGAAAGAAGCAGTCTTTAAAAACCAATAAGCCCTGTGCCTCTGTTTCATTACCGTCTCACCTGCTTCATCAATGCAGGCCCCGCAAGAGGCGATCCGGCGACGTCATTCCCATGACCCGCCGGGCAGCCAACCGGGTAACCAAAGTCTTTGGGTTCAGGGGGGAGTATGGTTACAAGGCTGAAACTTAAAGGAATTGACAGAAGGGCACCACCTATGTGTGGAGCCTTTCGCTTCATTTGACTCAACACAGGAAACCTCACCCGGCCCAGACACGGACAGGATTGACAGATTGATAGCTCTTTCTCGATTCTGTGGGTGGTGGTGCACAGCAGTTCTTAGTTGGTGGAGCGATTTGGCTGGTTATTTCAGCGAACGAGACTCCGCCTACTAAATAGTTACACGACCCAACAGCGGTCAGCGTCCAAATTCTTAGAGGGACAAGTGGCTTTCAGCCACATGAGATTGAGCATTAACAGGTCTGTGATGCACTTGTATGTCCGGTACTGCACGCGCGCTACACTGAATGGATCAACCTGTGTCAACCCGGCGCGGGGAGGTGTGGGTAAGCCGTTGAACCCCATTTGTGATGGAGACCGTGGCTTCCAATTGTTTCCCACGAACGAGAAATTCCCAGTACGTGCAGGTCATACGCTCGCACTGATTACGTCCCTGCCCTTTGTAAAGCCCCCCATGGTCGGGTGACTTGGTGGATTATATATAAAAAAAAGCAGCCGGAACCGCAAAGAACAATGAAAAATCAACATGGAAACCGACTGAGGCGGTGTTTGGAAAATTAACAGTCAACTTGACTCACAGGTGCGTGTGGACTGTACACAGACGAAAGCGACTCAGGTAGGGAGTTGGGGCGGGCACATAAGCGGGCAGTCGCGTACTGAGCGGCGCCGTTCAACCCGTCCTTCGCTTTGGAAGGAGAAAGCGCGACGGTGCTCCTCCAGTTTTCAGTCACGGATAATTGTATGTTGGTTCGTAGCGTGCATTGTTGCAATGTTACTTTTCTTGGTGGTTTATTGATGTTTATTTTTTCCTCTGTGCTTAAAAATCATTTAAAGAGCGGCCTGATTATGCGGCGTATGCTACGCCGCGGGTTGGCTAGTATAATTGATTTTCCCTTCCATAATTTCAAAGAAGTGATTTTTTTGTACTCAATTAACTTACTTATAGCAGAAAGAAAAGGTGCTGCTGTACAAGTTGATTGCGAGCGGTCTGCCTGGAGTTTGACTCACCATTATTGGGCATTGATGCGGCTGCCAGACAAGTAAAAGTGGAAAATATACAAAATATACAAGTTCAAGCAAATGTTCAAGATAAAATTGAAACTGTAAACTAATTCCTAGTTGAAGTTACACAGATCTTTTCTCAGTTTTAAGATGGATGAATTTGAAAATTTGTCAATGCTTTGAATTGGGAAAATTTAAAAAAATTAAAAACTTCACCCAGGTATCTCAAACAGATCATACTGTAGAAAAATTGAGCTGCCTGGAAAAATTTCTTTGAACAAGTGTGCCACATCTCAACAAAGCTGGACCACAGGGGGCCAAGTTGTTTCATGTGGGCAGACAGACAGACAGAGGCTTTTGCAATAGGTGTTTGCTTCACACAGTATATATGAATGCACTTAAAAATGGGCTCAAAAAAATATCACACAGCATGCATGACTTCCACCGGGTTTACTAACCAAAACTCTGAAGCTCAATAAAATTCAAGATGCCATAAACCTATTGAAAAGTGGGAAAGCTGTTGGCCCACATGGCTATCCAATGTAATCCTATAAACATTATTAACTCAGCTGCTATCAATAGTTATTGATAGTTTTTTTTTGCAGCTAGAGGAAATAAAACTCTACCGAAAATGTCCAACATTAATTACGGTTTTACCAAAGAAAAAGGCTTTCCAGAATGTGAACTGTATAGACCAGAGACAGCCAACACGGAGCCCACGGGCACCTTGGCACCCGCAGAGATCAAGTGAGTTGCCTGCAGGGCAGTGATATTTCAGTTCAGATATTAATTGTAGTTTTAGCTTTTATTTTATTTTATTAAATTTTTATTTCAGTCCAGTTTTCAGTGGAGTCAACATTTTTTATTTGTATTTAGTTCTGGTCTTTTTACATAATATTAGTTCAATTTTAGTTTTTTTTTCTGTTGCAAGACCACAAATGCTGGCCTACACATATTTCAATGCAAGTTATGTTTCAGTCAACAAAATACACTCACAGTTCATAATGCAGTTAAAAACAGCTTGACTACAATGATCAAACAGATTAAGTGGCCTAATGAGTACCGCCAGCAAGATCAGATGTTCCAACCCAAGAAACCAGTCTGTGCAAGCATGTTAATGTTAAGCTTTAAACAAGCACACATTTCGAGAGATTTGTTAATATTGCAAAAACGTCCGTTGCACAGATAGTCACACAGTTAAAATATTAACTTGACGAACGCCTGTAATGCAGGTGCACAGACAAGGTCCTCAGCCACTGGTGCCAGCAGACTGTTCGTTGACAAATTCTGCTGCCAGTACTGAAGCTGGTGAGGCAGTGAGTCCTTCAGGGTCAGATGTACAAATATATGAAGCCAAAAGAGTAGCTTATTCACTAATCAACTGGCAGTATGCACATGGACTACTGTTTATGTTTTAAATCTCATCAGCATTCTTTACACACAGATAGGTAAGGCGCATATTTGGCTAAGAAAAAACGTTACATTTATAGTGGCGAAAGAGAGCGCATTTGTTCTGCTCAATCCATGTGTTTTAAATTTCTCAATTCATACTCATGCAATACAAATGAAAGTATAGAGTGGTGAACAAAAAACATGGATTTCAATTTTGACCTTAATTGAAATATTTAGTTGTTTTTAAAAGTTTAAGTCTTATGCTTTAATCAATTTAATAAAGACTGTTCAACAAAAGACTGTGGTGGGCTGGTGCCCTGCCCGGTGTTTGTTTCCTGCCTTGTGCCCTGCGTTGGCTGGGATTGGTACCAGCAGACCCCCGTGACCCTGTAGTTAGTATATAAGCAAGTTGGATAATGGATGGATGGATGTTCAACAAAAGAATAACAAAAAAAACAAAAGAATATTTTATTTAAAGTCAAAATTTAGTTTTTAAATATTGGATTTTTTTTTCTTAGTCTGATCCCACTTTTTATAAAATTGAAAACCATTTATGGTCTTACCTTTATTTGTAAATGAAATCTATGTGCCTATCCTTCTCCACGAAAATCTGTCACTTTTTTGTAAACGTTCTCCTTATTTTCCTTTAGTTTTAGAAGTCTTAATCTTCCATTTTGGCAGTAAGTCGTAACAAAAAATAAAAATAAACGGACCGCTGCAGTGCACTTGACGTTCTGATATCGCAAACTTATTGGCACCTAGAGCCTCTGCGTAGAAGAACATAAGCAATGAGCACCTGTTGGGCTCACATCCACCCCCTTCAGTGCAACACTGTACCGTCTGCCTCACCTTGCGCCTTTTCACTGCGGTTTTATGGCCGATCAAGCAAGACTAGATATGTCACACACATTCATTAAACACATTAGCCAGACTGTGGAAAGTTAGGGTGTATAATAAACGTATCTACAAACATTAAATTGGTGACATACAGAGAGACTGCAACAGGTACGCGCCAATTGCATGCACCAACCCAGTGTGTCAGGGAGAGCACAGTCCAAGGTAAGGTGAGCCTCGTCTGTGCCGCATTTCTCCCCTGTGTTTGAACAGGAAATGCACCAATTCAGAGATTTTAACTATAAAAATGATCAAAATTATTGGAATCACATAGAAAACAAATTTATAGCACAGACGAGTAGACAAATTTGTGTTTTTTTTTTGTTTTACTTTTTCTGATGGCCCCTGACCAAACGTCCCTGAAGTGCAGTCATTGCGCCAGAGAAGTGCTGGTCTTCCACTAAGTACTGATCCAACTGGTCCTGCAATTAAACTCTGAGACTCTTTTCTTCTTCTCGTACGCTATATTTGCTTTTATCATCACCCGCGCTGTAATTTAAGTATTTCCACACGTTATTTTTTCGCTTTCTGCCTGCAAATATCTGTACAAAATTCGCCATCGTCAACCACACATGCTTATTGATTCAACCAGATGAGCCAGATGTGCAAGAAACAATTGCTTGTTTAATGTAATATATTCCCTTACAGAACATAACTCCAGAGACCTTACTATCTTTTGGTGTAGAAAAAGCCTCTGATAAGAGTTGGATGGGGATATTGGTTAACTGTAGAGGAATTTGTTCCTTAATATATGTAACAAGGAATAAATTACTTTACACTAGTCCAATTAATAAGAAACCTAGATTTTATATTAGCATATGGAAACCGGCAAAGAAGTGTATTTTCACAAATGCTTTTTGTGACTGATATTGAACCACTGGCTATAAACCTCAAGAAGTCCGACAGAAAAATTATCATAAGGAAAAGGCATAAACAGAAAATATAAAGCACTGTATCAGCAGCATAATACATCTCAGATCCTCATTCAACTATGCCATCAGTATTAAACTTGTTAGGAAAATGTCAATCTCCAAATTGAAATTTAATCTCAATAAAACCATGGGTTTTGTTCCCCAGTGCAATACCCTGCACAACAGGAGTTATATAATTTTTCGCTGATTATATGAAGACAGGTAAAATACTTGGACAATATCATTACAAGAAAACAAAAATCTTTTTAAATACAGATTTGTTAATACAATAGAAAATATGAAACAATATGTTAATTGATGGTCCTCTCTCCATATGACTTTAGCCAGGAGAAGTCAGTTTGGTCTAACAATTTTGACTCAACTGTAACATACTTCTAGAAATACAAAATGGCTTAAAGGGCAACTCTATAGTGATCTAAAGCTAAAGGATGATTTTGACTGGTCTGCAAATACTCATACAATAAATCTGATACACAAAATATCTGAAATTGGCAAAAGTCATCAAATTTACACCTACTTCTTTAACCTGTGTAGTACTCAATCTATGGAATTCAGTAAGGATTGTGAACTTTTGAGATATCTGCATTAACAATGTACTATAGATGCATTTAGGGAATGATGAGAAAAGGATCTTTCAATTAAAAGAACAGAAAAGTATTTTAAGTCTATTAATTATAAAATACATTCTTAATTAAACATTGTTCATCGTTCTGTACTTCATCAAAACTGTCTTAAATGTTTCCAGGGCAATATCCACCTGTCAGTGATGTCATTGTGTAATTAATTATATGATGTTGTGTAATTAAACCACTTAGGGCAAAAACATCCCTAATTTTTAATATTAACATCTCTGAAGCAACACCAGATAGGTTAAAACTTGTGCTACTAAAAAAAAAAAAAACCCATTACCGCAACTTCCACAAAGACTTGTTTACCTCCACCTAATACAATTTTATAGGAAAGTGATATACAATATTAGATTAAAGATAAATCGGATTCTCATTACAATGATCTGTTCAGAATTTTTTCAGAACTTGGTAAGAATTCATTATTTATTAGTCTAAATGTGTACACGGGGCCTGCACTGTCTTGAACCTTTTTAATTTTCTACCTAGCTTAATATAAAAAAACATTTTAGTTCTTTTGTCATACAGCTCTCTTGGTTAAATAAAAGTTGAATGCAGAGTTTCATGAACTGTCTTCGTAATATACTATTGTACTTTACATGTTATTTTCATTTGATTGGGTTGTGTTTTATTTTTATGTTTAAATAAAAAGTAATCTTAAATAAATACAAATTACAAAAGATGCCTTTATTGAAAAATGGTGTTTTTCCCTGATTGTGATCATTGCATCTGGACAGGAAAATATTTGTGAATGCTTTATCAGAGGAGTTACAACAGAATTTGTAAAAAAAACTTACTTAAAGTTATTTAAGCCAAGGTATAGTAAACTTAACAAAAAAAAAAAGCTTATATTATTTTAAAAGGCTATAATTCCACTTTTAAAAAAGAACACTGAACATTTTACTCCTGGTTGAAAATCTTGCTTTGAATGAATTTATTCATATTTGATCAGGGTTTACTGCACTAACCCACCACCTCTCACCCATTAACTGTATTAAAGTAAAGATAACTGTCAAGATTTAAACATATAGGATCAACCAGACACACATTTAAATGGGTGCAAATAAAATTAAAGGCTAATATTAAAAGTGCCAGAGACCTGGCTGAAACGTGGCTATACAATGAAAACCCCATTAACAGAAATTTGGACACAAACCCAGCTTATGCAGCCTTGAAAAGAAGAACATGTACATATAAATAATACTTTATGGCCAACACCCTCCGAACCCCACCTCATTAAATCCACCTACCCTTCCCCTCTCCTTATTTGCTTTGTATTTTCATGGATTCCTACAAGTCTAATCATGTTCTTCCGACGATGATTCCTGATAGGAGTCAAAAGCTTAGGAATAGAAAACAATTTTAAGATACATGACTCATTTCCTCTCTTTGTGGATTTCTAGCTACAAATATGCAAACCGTGAGTAAAGAGGGGTGATTAGTTTGATCAGCCATCTCCAATTACTACAGTCTACATCCTCAACAGTAGGACAGTACAGTAACAGTACTACTCAGTGGCAGAATATACAGATATCATATTGCTCCTACATTATTTTACGTCCTTGGTGTGAACCATGAGCATGATTTGGGCTCTGAATTCTATGCAAATACAGGGAACATTGCTATCGAACAATTCAAACTAATCTAAATAAATCTGTTTCAAGCTCGGGGTGATATGCAATGACACACTGTGGCAGTGCGGGTCTGGTCCATGCTCCCTTTTCCTTGTTGGGAGCCTCTTGAACCCAACATGGTCAATGGCCATGACCAGCATGAGTTGAACAGATGAGGACAAACACACCAAGGAAGGCAATGGTATAAAGGTGCTCAGTGCTTTTATTAAAACAAATCAAAACAAAACTGTTATAAACAATAGTGAAGTGTTCTACAAATGTCCAATAAATAAATGATCCAATAAAATGAGGTGATGCTAGAGGTTAAAATCAGTTGAAAATAATCCTTTTTAAAAAAGAGGTTAAAAACGTGTCAGGAAACGGTCCTTAAACCAAACACAGCATATCAGCACAAACATCTCATACAAATTGTTAAGTGCAGTGGTGGAGAGGTGATGATTTGGCTTGTTTTGCAGCCACAGGACCTGGGCACCTTGCAGTCATTACATCGTCCATTATCTCCTCTATAGACCAAAGTATTCTAGAGTCAAATCTGAGGCTGTCAGACAGCTAAAGCTTGGCCAAAATTGGGCCATGCAATAGAACAATGATCCCATGAACACCAGCAAATGTACAACAAAGAGACTGGAGAGGGAAAAAAACAAAAAAAAAAAACAAAAAACAAAGAATCAAGGTGTTGTAATGGCCCAGTCAAAGTCCAGACCTCAATCTGACTGAACGCAGTCGCAGTCCTCAAGAGAACTGTGCATAAACAAACGCCCGCAAACCTCATTGGACTGAAGCAACTCTGTAAAGAAGAGTGGGCCAAAATTCCTCCACAACACTGTGAGAGACTGTTAAAGGTCATACAGAAAACGATTACTTCAAGTTATTGCTGCTAAAGGTACTGAATCATGGGGTGTACTTAGCTTTCACACATGGCTTCTCCATTTTGGCTTCATTTTTGTTAAACAATGACACAGTGGAATGTGTTGTACGTTATTTCATACCGGAGGTTAGATTTAAATAATTTTAGAACTTGGTAAGTATCAGGCTTTTTTTTTATTTTGTCCTGCTATGTAAAACTATAAAGCTACAATAGGGTGTACTTTTTATCACATGAATAAAGATCATTAAAAACAACTGCAATATATTAATAATGCCTCAATATGTTATCATTGTACCAAGATTATAACCTGTTAGACCCAAAAGACACACACATTTTGTTGCATGTGTTTCAGAATAATATATACCCAATAATACCCAAAGCCAGGAAATCACACAGAATCAAAGGCTTTATTATTACATAGCTGCTATTTCTGGGCTTGAAGACATTTTTATACATAGCTTAACATCAAAAAGATATTTTGACACTCCTGCTTTTGCTAAGGAACAACACATAATGGAATTTTGTCACCTTTGTCTGACCACCCTTCAGTCAAACGCACTCCTCATTAGTTTATGCATATCCATGGCCTTTATTCATTATGCTAATAACCAAAACCATTTGGTATTTTCCAGTCATTGTCCTGTAACTTTCAACCCTGGTTCCTTATTGCTAATCCTTCTCCTAGTGTTTGGTATCAGGTTTGAGGGTGTCATTTTGTTACATTGGTGGAGCAGTTACATGTAAGACAGTTAAAACACTGGAATGCACTTAGGCTCAGTGCAATTCAGTGTTCAACTGTGCTTAAACCATATTGGTAGTGAGATTACAATATACTTCAAAAATAATATTTTATAAGGTGCAGAATCACACAGTAAAACAAGTGCTTAATTAAGTCTTTAATCATATTATACATTCTATTTTCTGTTCCTACTATATTCTAATCATCCAGTGTAAATAAAATATCCAATAAATATTCATGCATATATATTTCCATACATGTGCATATACTACCAGTTAAAAGGCAGTGTTATTATTAAAAGAATTATGGTAAAGCAGAATTGTGGTGGGACTGAGTGTAAGTGCCTGTACAGTATGTAAAAAGTGGTGAAAAAGGCATGTAAATTGATTTTCTTTTTTTCATTATTACAGTTTTCCCTGTTCACTCACTTGAATCTTCTCCATATGTTCAAGTACAGCACAGTTAATGAAACCCTGTAGCTACCAACATTAAGAAAGTTGGATGGTGAGCACCATGGTGGTAGTGGTGGTAGATTTAGGTCCCAAGTTCATCTTGCAATGTGTAAGTCAGGCAGCTGGTTGACTTTTACATGTTACATGTAAATACTTAAGTATATAACAGACTAACATATCTAAAAGATTTAAAAGACACTTTTCTTCAATATAGTAACTATCACCTTGCAGACCACTTCACTTATGCTTTTAGATCACAGATTGCCCACCAACCTCACTTTAAGTACCAGTGTTTCCAACTTGGTTTGCTAGAGTAATATTGTAGTTAACATTAGCAAACTTGTTTATCTAAATTAACACATTTTTCAACCATGACAAGAGAGATTAAGTATCATTGACTGTATGCAGGCATGCGGTACTTGGCCAATTGGTGCTAGAAAGTCATATTTTTTATATTTTAGCTCACCCTTTAAAGGGCATTGTTAGTTTGTGAGATAAAGAAATTGCATATGCATCAGGTACAAACTTTTCTTTACCCAAAAAAAAAAAATGAAAGTTGCTTTGATCTGATGAAAGCTACCAGATAATTGCCTCAACTCAATCTTACAGTTTTACAACTACAAAGATCATTAGGATGAATTTACAAACTACCATGATGTCTAACACTTTTATTAGATTAGATATAGTCATGTTTGGGTTTAAATTAATGCAAATGTTATGTTGTGGTTTTTAGAAGGATACAGTAGGTTTATGTTATTATATTCTACAAAGGTCATTCTAAACTGCCAAATATGTAACCAGGATAAGATCCTGCATATGAAAAGATTTGTTCTGGTCCCTGACTTCACACATCATGTCACATGTTCTGGACATGTCCCATGCTTATACTACACTGCAATAAAACTGCCTATTTATCAGAAAGCCTTGGGATTGCAATGACCTTAATCCTTTAACAGCTCTAATTGGTGAATAGAGGACATCATTTAAACTTAATATATTTTACCTCATGCACTTTTTTTTGATTAAAACATAACTAACTCAGAAAAAAGCAGCACCACATGAACTACAACACGCCATGAGGGCAATACACTTTACATGTAATCATGGATGGCTTCCTATCACTGGATTAGTAGTAACAGTTTCCAATACAATCTGTAAGACATGTTGGTTGGTTATGCAAGTACTTGGCACACCTGAAAATACAACTACTACTATAAATTGAAGTATTTAAAATATAAAAGTCAAATGATACACATGTTTATAGGGTCACTTCTATAAACAGAGTACAGTGAAATTCTTAATTGGATGTGCTAGTCAGAAGCCATGATTAGGGAGTATAAAAACCTTACCTCAGAACATTTGCCTTCCATATCTGAAAAATCTCATATTATGAAACAAAGCTAAACCCAACAAGACATCAACACAGCTTTGAGCAGATATATTAGCTGGGTGTTTAAAATTTTTTACTTCAGTTCACAGAGATATACTGAGACCTTTTATGTTGCAAGTCCAATGAAAACAGTTTGGGGGAGGGGGACAAGTTGTGAATGACAACAAAAAAATAATAAATAATTTAAGCAATTAATGACTATCCATAAAAACAGATATCAAAATACTGCTATCTGCACTTTAACCATCTTAATAAATCATCTTTTTGACATAGGGTTAAGACAGCATACCTGGAGTGAGAGAGCACGCCTGCAGCTGTCGAATTACGTGACTCAATTCACCCTGCAAAGTGGCTCCATTGGAGTTTTTTAGGGTCATCAGCATGCTTTCTACGTCCACAATTCCATCGCCTTCTGCATCAAATTGGCTAAAAGCCTGTAGAAAACAAATTATTTAAAATTTATATTTACTGCAGAAGAAATAATATGAAATTATTTAATCTGGGAAAATTATACAAAGTTTCATTTAATCCAAAATTTGACATACAGTAAAAAAAGTAAGTTTTTCTGATTTAGATGAAAAATGTGTACATAAACTTGTAGTATTGATTCCTTCCAAAACCAAAGTGAAAGAGACTCTCTTTCAAAATTTAGGTCAGTACTTTAGGTTTAAGAGGAACTCAATAACATGCAGATGGTGAAACTTACTTTAGCATTTTACATACATGAAAATAATGAAGTAGTATTTAGTAAACTGAAAATATATACAAAATATACTTTTAAAACAGATTCTGATGGTATTCTTAATCTGTAAGAGAACAAATAACTACAAGGCTTTGGTTCACGTGTAGAATCTGTAATAAACCCAAAAGAGAGTTTTAATCCACAGGCATTAAGGCGATTCAACAGCCACTTAAATTGAACAACTGCATGAGTTTACTTTAAGTGAATTTCTTGTATAGAGCCATGTTATATTTATAGGTACATTATTATCACATGTACAAAGTATATTAGTTTTCCTACTTGCATGTGCCAGTCAACATCACCACTCTCTGGTGACATAATTAGGAGGTATAACTATAATATCTCAAAATATCTGCCTTTTATGGATGATGTTGTATGCACTATTTTAAATATACCACTAGCTGAAAGATGTACTGACAATTACTTGATGGAGTGAATGAAGTTCTGAGTGATGCCCGTGTTCAAAAGTTCATTAAAATATTAAATTAGCTCCATAAATTTGTTTTTGATCACTACTGATGGGCCATGCAGTACCTTTTACAACTTTGTACCCTTTATACATTTTTTTGATGTTTTCTAACATGTACAAGGGCAAAGGCAGCTATTTCTATTCAAACTTTGCAGCACACGTGGGAAGCACTGCAATGCAGATACAGAGCAGTGCAAGCAACAATAAAAGACGAAAGAGAATGTAAATAACCAACACTGATGTGACTAATAATAAAAATGAAACATATTTCCTTAGTGAGATACAGTAGACCCCTGCGAAGTAGCAGTTCAGAGTTTGCAGCCTCAGTCATTCACAGATTTTTCCTTTGAACCTATCTAATAATTGTTAGCGGAAACCGAAAATATCCTCCGCAATTTTTATGGCTTTTATCGTGGTAATACCACACTGTAGAGAGAACAGGAAGCAACTGTAGAGGAAAAAGCAGCTTGGGATGGTGAAAGTTAGGCAACAGATTTTGAAACTGCAACTTCCAGCAGTCCCTGCAATGACTCCGATTGGTCTTCTGCTGAGGGTGTTGGGGCTGTTTGGGTCAAAGGACGTCAAGCGTGGCTTTTAAAAAGGCGGCCAGTGACCAAAAAGCAAAAAAAAATTTTTTAATTTGTATTACAAATTCCTGTCTGTCTGCCTTCTGTTGGGTTACCTGTACTTATTCATTTTGTCCTGGATTGTTTGGTGTGTCTGGATTGTCTACCATCTGCCTGTGTACATGAGCACTGTAAGTGGATTCATGGCCATCCTGCAAAGAAAGGAGCGCTCCTGAACCTGTCCACACGTCTTTACCATTTCAGGAACTAGCAGTAGGACTATCTTTACATTCCCATTCGACGTGCGGATCTCTGGACTATCTACTTTTCATCATTACATTTCATTTGTTGCCGTTTTTCATGATTTACTGTGTGTTTTGTTGTATTTAATGTGTAATCTCCCTAAGGGGAATAGGGGTGATATTGTTGTTTTAATTTATTTCATTTGTTCTCATTACATTCTTTAACTGCTGTTTGATTACCGATTTGCTTTGCTTTTGTCTCTGTGAGTGCGTGCAGGTCGGGCCAAGGCTGGGTGCGTCCCTGGAATCTCCGCCATAAAAATAAATAAATCAACGTCTTCTCGACGGTGTGAATCTTAGCGGCACCGGACCACTACAGCGTTATTCATTTCTCCTTGCTGCGGATCGATTGTGATGCATCTCCAGCGGAGTGTTCTTGTGTTTTGCATTTTGTTCCTCTTAACACTTAAACCGCCACACCTGGATATAATTGCTTCCCAGTCAATGCCGTACAGTCGTTCAGCAGCCAGCTCATGACCACTGCCAGTCCCATGTGAGCAGGGGGGCTGAACAAACCCCTAGAAGACACTTACACTCCTCAAAAAACCTTTCTTAAAAAATGCTCTGATCGACTACTTTTACATTGCTCCCTTACTTGCAGCTGCTCTGTCGCGCGATATGCTTGTCACGCTACGCTTACTTAAAAGCATGAACAGTCCCTGTCCTTTTTGGCTGATTGCTTTGTTTCTCTCTCCTCCCCCAGACATCCTCTGCTCCTGTTGGGGCTCCCGTTGTGCTCCCCTATGATGTTTGTCTATTCTTTAATCGAGAACTAACTGCATACTGAGCTCGTTTTACTTCTGAAAGAGACATTAAATTTCACTATTTCTTTGTGAATTACTTAAACTGCAGCAAAAAAGAAGTATTTGGTGTGCAGGGTTGCATTAACCCCCAAGTATGTGGCAGTTCAAGTGTTAAAGGCCCAAGATGCCGTCGAAACGTCCTGCACCTTCTAAAGCTTCAGTCAATGAAAATGCACTTGTATGAATTACAGTACATATAGCGGTAACATCAGTATTTTACATTCTAGCACTGCTGACATATCAGTACAGTACTGTACAGTATATGGGTTTACCTTTACATTCTTTTTTTAAGGAATGTATTAAGCGGAGATTGAAATTAAATTAAAGTGTTTTGGGGGCATATTTAGGGTTTAAACTATAAAAAGGCATTTTATTTTAACCATATCCAAAATTCACGGGTGCTCTAGGAACGTAACTCCCGCAGATTTTGGGGGTGTACTGTATAATTAAACTGTAAAAAGGATGAAGTAATACACAGCAGTCATACTGAGAAGCATTGCCATTGATGGGTGAGAGAGGATATGAGCATAAATTCAACAGAAGAAGAATACATTGTAAGTGAGGGTGCTGGACTTAAAAGACAGGAAGGAAGAGAAAGGTTATTAACTAATATAAAAACACATCGCAGGCAGATTGAGGGTGAAACAGCTATTTATAGGGGCTAGCAGGTGTTAAGAGACTTGTAGTATGTAGTTCCCTTAAACATGTATTTAATTTCTTAAATTATTTTTTTAATAATTCAAAATGTATTTAATTTCTTAATTAAAAGAGGGTGGAGTTGTTCAATAATCCAAATTTTAAAAATGAGGTCAGAATGATGCAAGTCGTGTTTGAAGTGGATTTTTTGGAAGATATCTTTGAAGAAGCTTGCTTCCAGGAGGCATACACCTGCAAGAGATGCCACCTAATCTATCACCTTGAGATCAGGATTCCTGAACACAGAGGAGAAGGTAGCTAACCTGCAAAGAAGTACAGAATTGTCGACCTTTACCCAGATATCCTTTAGGGTAAAGGTGTGCACCAGAAGGAACTCTAGGCCACAAAGGTAAAAACTGATTGGTCACAGTCAGAAGTACAAAGTAAACTGTAAAACTGTATAATGTAAAGGTTGCATGCTGTCCAAAGTTATCCAACACAGAGTTGGAAGTGTCCAATCATTTTCATACATTTTTATACATATATATATATACATATAAATACATATACTGTACATATATATATACACATACATATACACATACATATACATACATATACATATATACATACATACATAAATATATACATTTACTAGCAGAATACCATAGCCATGAGAAGTAGTGTGTTAAAGAAGTTATGAAAAAGAAAAGCAAATATTTTAAAAATAACGTAAGATGATTGTTAATGTAATTGTTTTGTCATTGATACGAGTGTTGTTGTCATATCTATCTATATATATATATATATATATATATATATAGCAAAATAGCTGCGATTGGCAGCGAGAAGTAAAAGAAAAGGAAACATTTTAATAATAACTTAACATGATTGACAATGTAATTGTTTTGTAATTGTCATGAGTGTTGCTGGCATATATATATATATATATATATATATATATATATATACACACACACACACAGACACATATATAAACATATATACATATAAACATATATATATATATATATATACACACACACACACATCTATACACATATATATATACAGTTTTATATATATATATATACACATATACACACACACATATATACACACACATATATATACACATACTGTATATACAACATATACATATCTACATATATACTGTATATACACATATATATACAAATCTACATATATATATCTACATATATATATTAGGGTGGGACTCGATTAAAAAATTAATCCAATTAATTAGAGGCTGTGTAAGAATTAATCTTGATTAATCGTATGTAATCGCACGTAAATTTGCCCCAAATGCAAATGTTTTTTTTTTTTATTTAAAAGCGGTTTTAGTGGGCGACAGAATCAAATAATAGACATGGACATGAATATTGTAAACTGAAGCTGTTTTAATTTCTGAAAAAAAAAAAGCTTTTAAACTGCATTTGAATTCAAAACAGAAACAAAAATATCATCCCTGGTTAAAATTGGGCAGACTTAAAAATAAAGTGGTAGTTTAAGTACTTTAAGTACATTTTCAGAATAGTATTGTCTTTAAATAATAATAACCAAAATTTCACCATAAAGTGCAGTTTTCTTCTTAAAAAATAAGTCAGAAACATAAAAGGTAATTTGACCAGCTTACTCTTTAAACTCTGAGTAACATTAGCCAAAATTATTTTGTACATTAGGCTAAAACAGTGTGATCATTGAACATTTTGTAATTAGATGTATTTAGAATTACTAACGGTCACGGAAGTCCAATGATCCCCAGTAAGAGCCACAAAGTCCGCTTTCTGTAATGCATCTAATTTTGCTTGCTTTTCAGTGTGCACAAAACCATGCTTTTATCAAGGCTTTCGGGTAGTCGAAATGATCAGTCGTAGGAGCGCTTTATTCCGACTCTAACATTTTTGTAGCTGTGATGTGTGCATCAGTGTAATGGATGTACCAGGAAATCATGCATTGACAAAAGTTCCGTTTGCTTGGAATTGAAAGTGTGATTAAATCGTTATTTTTAGCGCTTATGGAGTACATGCATCGAAGCTTCTAAACTGTGCTTGTGCTAAGAAAGGGAAAATTTTAAAAATAACGTAACATGATTCTGCGTTAACCTAATATTTTTCATACGTCCCAAACCAAGGAGATGGGAAGGTAAAATGAATCGGGTAGCGCGCGTACATAGTCAGTACATCCCCTCTCGGGAATCGAACCTCGAATGTCGGCGTTAGAAGACTCTACAATTGCGCCACCGCTTGTCTATGCTAAAGTATGTATTGTAGATCGGGCTATAGATATACATTTATATATATATACCCGTGTATCACAGTGGAGAAGTAGAAGTTATGAAAAAGAAAAGGGAACATTTTAAAAATAACGTAACATGATTGTCAATATACAGTAATTGTTTTGTGAGTGTTATTGAATGTTGCTGTCATCAAGGATTTGATTATCATTATTTCTTTCAATCAGGCTCGTATTTGTAGGATGTGTTCAAGTTACATTCCGTGTTTGTCAATCGTTGTAAAGATAAGAGGTTTCATTCATCGATTAGTTCCTTACTGCATCAATAAACAGCTCGTCTTCCTTTTTATCTGTGATGTGACAAACTGCATGCACGGGTTTTTTTTTACGCTGTCTTCCTTTAGCGGGACATTGACTTTTTCCACCGTGTGCTTTGTTTCCACAGTAGCTGCATTTATGAATATGCTTATCAGACGCTTCATATTTTTTGCTGCCTTTTCAATTGTGTAATTGGTTTTGTTCAGCTCTTTGGAACTGTTGCTTTTATCTGTGCACTGCATCAGTTCACGTGAGCCACTCGGTGTACTTGCATCGAAGGTTCCCAGCTGTGCTGGTGCCATCTCGTGCTATGTCCATAGCTTTATTTAATGTTACCTTAGTCCTGGCACTTAAAACTTTCTCTGGCAGTTTCGCTGAGTTTGTGTCAAACACCACCCTGACCATCTCATCTTCCTCTCCATAAGCACAGTCCTTCACCCGTGAATATTTACCCGTGGCAGTTTGCTATTGGATTGCCGCTGACGGATGGCCTTATATGGGCAGGCACTAAATTACAAACGCCAGCGCAGCCTGTCTATGAACTTAATTTAAAGTGTAGGTTTACATCGTGCTTTGTTTCAAGTAGCAGAACTTCGCTTCTTATTGTTTAGCTGCCTTCTCAATTATATAATGCATGCTTTCTTGAGCGCTTTTTTGAGGTCTTCCTGGTTTTCTATGTACTGCGTGATTACGTGGGAGGCGTGATTATGTCACACGAAACTCCGCCCCCACGGCGTTGAAGCTCATCTCCATTACAGTAAATGGAAAAACTGCTTCCAGTTATGACCATTACACGTAGAATTTCGATATAAAACCTGTCCAACTTTTGTAAGGAAGCTGTAAGGAATCAACCTGCCAAATTTCAGCCTTCCACCCACACGGGAAGTTGGAGAATTAGTGATGAGTCAGTGAGTGAGTGAGTGAGTGAGTCAGTGAGTGAGTCAGTGAGTGAGTGAGTGAGTGAGGGCTTTGCCTTTTATTAGTATAGATACATACATACATATATACATATATACACATATATACATATATATACACATACATATATACACATATATACATATACATATACATATACACATATACACATATATACATATACACATATATACATATATATACATATACATATATATACATATATATACATATACATATATATACATACATATATATATACATACATATATACAGTAATCCCTCCTCGATCGCGGGGGTTGCGTTCCAGACCCCCCCGCGATAGGTGAAAATCCACGAAGTAGAAATCATATGTTTCTATGGTTATTTTTATATATTTTAATCCCTTATAAACTCTCCCACACTGTTTATAAATATTCCCCTAGAGTTATACAGCATAATCCCTTTGTATTCTCTTAGATATTAGGTAAGATTCATTGAAATGATGTATATAAACACACTGTTTATATACAATAAAACCTAAATATTATTTTAAAGATATTGAGTGTCTCCGATATCACATGTTACAGCCATTACGATAGACATGCCACCAGCAATAAATACGTACATTGCAACAAAAATAGTATACAGTAAATGTGTGTGTACAGTGACACTAAACGTACGTACATGTACTAAGTACTGTAAGCAGAAAATTAATTATGGTTACTCACCAACAATGACACGATGAGTTGTCCGATAACAATGATTTTTATTTTACTGCACAACAAAGGAGAGCGTTACAGCCCTTAAAGGAGCCACTTCAGGCGATTGTGTAGCACTGCCGTTGTTCTTCTTCTGGCAGTCTTCAATCCAAATCCCTAAAGCAGATTCCATCCAGACTACTGTCTTATTACATCCACTTACAACTCATTTTGCACCCTGGTTAAAAGGACACTGCGGCTGTAGATCTTATATTCCTTTCCTACTTTTTAAATAAAAAGAATCGTAGCCTTCAACAAATCCAAAACGTTTACCTTTTCGGCAATTGTTAACATCTTCCGTTTGCGCTTGGGCACGGCCCCTGAAGCAGTAGCAGATCGTTTTGGAGCCATAATGAAGGGCTTGACTATGCACAAACATAAACACAAAAGGGCACAACTCTTTACACAGAGAAACACGTTGATGCTGAATGAGCGAGACAAGACTTCCTGGTTAACAATGCTTTCAGCAAGCAGGAACTTAACTGCGTGCTCTGATTGGTTAGCTTCTCAGTCATCCGCCAATAGCGTCCCTTGTATGAAATCAACTGGGCAAACCAACTGAGGAAGCATGTACAGGAAGTAAAAAAACACACTGTCCGCAGAACCCGCGAAGCAGCGAAAAATCCGCGTTATGTACTTAGTTATGCTTTCATATAAAATCCGCGATAGAGCGAAACCGCGAAAGTCAAAGCGCGATATAGCGAGGGATTACTGTGTGTGTATATATATATATATATATATATATATATATATATATGTGTATATCTATACTAATAAAAGGCAAAGCCCTCACTCACTCACTCACTCACTCACTAATCACTAATTCTCCAACTTCCCGTGTAGGTAGAAGGCTGAAATTTGGCAGGCTCATTCCTTACAGCTTACTTACAAAAGTTGGGCAGGTTTCATTTCGAAATTCTACGCCTAATGGTCATAACTGGAAGGTATTTTTCTCCATTAACTGTAATGGAGTTGAGCTGGAATGACGTGGGGGGGCGGAGTTTTATGTGACATCATCACGCCTCCCACGTAATCACGTGAACTGACTGTCAGCGCGGTCGCGTAGAAAACCAGGAAGACCTCCAAAAGCGCTTAAGAAAACATGCATTTTATAATTGAGAAGGCAGCGAAACAATAAGAAGTGAGCGGGAGACATATACTACCATGTTCATGAGTGTTGCCAGCTCGGAAAGAAAGCACGGTGTAAACCTAAACTTTAAATTAAGTTCATAGACAGGCTACCGCTGGCGTTTCACATGCCCACAGGTAATGCGGGATACAAGTTTAATGAGAGGACGCAGGATATAAGCGAGAGTTTTGATCACTTTGTAACTAAGTTAAAATTGTAGGTGAAGGGGTGTGCTTATGCAAATTCAGAGACTGTGTTTGTGGGGATTGACAGTTAAAGGCGGGTGGGGAGTCACGTCATCATCTCCCCTCCCACCTCATTTTGCTCTGAGCTGAGCTCATGCTACGCTGTCTTCGAAGCAACCGTCAGACTGCCACCAAATACTCACAGAAAAATCCACAAGTTAATACACACGCTGTCTCTAGAGTTTCTACACACTGAATCCTCCAGGTACTACTTACAAACGGTCACATTGACAATCGTGTTACGTTATTTTTAAAATCTTTCCTTATCTTAGCACAAGCACAGCCGAGAAGCTTCGATGCATGTGCTCCATAGCAGTAAAAAATAATGCATTTAATCACACTTTGCATTACAAGCAAAGGGGAGCTTTTGTCAATGCATGATTTACTGGTACACGGATTACATTGATCAGCGCATCACGATTCATTTTACCCTCGCACCACCTTAGTTTGAGAAGAAGTATGAAAAAATATGAGGTTAACACAGAAAAACAGATCACCAATTCAAGCTTTATGAATAATCGATTAAGCCATCAATAATTGTTTTGGTAAAGCCATCCTCCTTCCATTTTATAATTTTTCGCCACTAGCCATGATTAAATGAGCGGTAAAAAGTAAGAGCAAAGTGAGGGTGACTTATTTAGGCAGGCATATATATGACAGCAACACTCATGACAATGTCAATCATGTTACGTTATTATTAAAATGTTTCCTTTTCTTTTTCATTACTTCTTTAACAAACTACTTCTCCGCTGCGAAGCGCGGGTATTCTGCTAGTGTGTGTA